>NW_021318576.1:2014436-2027399 GCF_001605985.2 Dendrobium catenatum | reverse complement strand
AGGACTTGGGACCTGGCAACGACAGTGTTAAATATTTTGTGCATTTCAAGCATTCCAATATCTCCCTATAAACTTCTTTATTTATTTCAGCCATTTTTCTCTTTCATAAATGATTGTTATCAATATAAATTAAGAGCAATACTTAAATTTTTAGAGAAGATGGTGATGGTGTGTGGATTTCAAGTGATCCTCGGCCGCGGCTACGATGGTGGTGTCTACGACGAAGGCAGTGGGCTAGAGGTTGAGGCAGTTGAGAGGAAGTTGTTGCAGCTTTGGAGCGCAAGAGGGCATGATTTTTTTTAAGCTTTTGTATTGGATTTAGCTAAGTTTTAAATAAAAAACATACATAAATAAAGTGAGGCGTATGCCTCATGCCAACGAGGCGAGGCGCGTCTCAAGGTGGGCCTCAACCAAGATGAGGCGTAAGCCTCATAAAAAAAAAATCCGAGGCGTAAGCCTCGAGGTGTTTTTCACTGAAATTGCGTTAAGGCGGGCCTGTAGGCTACTTTTTGTGTGCATTACGAAGTCCCTGCTCCTGCTGTCAGGTGGATTATAACATTGTAAGTTGATTGATATTGCATGTAAGCAGGCTAATATGTTTGATATGAACCCCTTGATCTCACCTGTAAACTAATTATTGTGAGTACTATGAATTTCCTACTTCTACTCACTGGTGAATTGTAGACTTGTAGTGCCATTCCACTCCCATGTTTCCTTCGATGGGTTATACATGCTTGCAGGCGGTATATGTGTTCTTTGCAGGTTGATTGATATTGCCTGTAGGCAGGCTATACTCACTACAACTCATGTTTTTTATTGTAGACAGGCTATATTCATACAAATATCCCATCTTTGCCCATAAGCATGCTACTGTGTTCATTGAAATTTCTCAATATATGCCCCTAGGAGAACTATCAAACTCATTGCATGTTCACTATTATTATCTGTAGGTGGATTGTTGCGCACTTCAATTACCCAATTTTTTCAGTTGTAGGCAAGCTATAACATTCATTATAAGCCCTTATTAACGCTCGTAGGCAAATAATTACATTGCAAGGTTCCTATTTTTACTTGTAGACATGCTGTCATATTATAAGTTCTTTATTCATGCTTGTAGACATGTTATTGGATGTTGCAAGTCCCCTGCTCAGCCCTTTAATTTATGAATTTTATTTAATTATAAGTTAACTTAAATGTTCATTTAGGTCTGGTTCCTTGTTAGTTCATTTAAGTCTTCTTTTTCGTTGCATTTTTAACTGTGTAGGTTACTTTTCAAAGTTTCTAATTCTAGTTATTATTTAGATGAAATTTCGACCGCCTCCTAGCATCTCCCCCACGTGGGGAGAATTTTGGAGAGCTAGACTTTCTCACCACGCTACGAAAAATGTGTATGATAGGTGTCAGGTGACATGGTTGTCGATATCTTCAATCTATCACACTACGAAAAGTGTATATGTGTATTCGAAGTACCAGCTTGAAAGCTTGCAAATTTTACCACAAGATAGAACCACGTACAAAAGTATTTAGGAGTGTCCCTGCCATGCTATGAAAAGCGCATACGAGGCCCACCCGCTTTATCGCTAACATCGCCTTCGAACTTCCTTATGTCGTTATTGACATGCGTATAAAAGCCAGCATTCGTACCTGAAATCCCGCTGAACTCATGCGCAAATCCTGCAAACCACTGTATACGCGGCGCTGAATCATGTTTGATTACGAGGAGTTTAAGTTTAACATCAAATAAATGAAGGGGAGATTTAAAAGTCAGAACTTGAGTTTGCATTTGGATTCAAATTGATTTGAAGGTTAAATGAAATGAACTCGGATCGGACTTAGCACTTGAACTGAGATCAAACTTGAATCAGCTCCGGACCACAGTGGACTTGAACTAAATACACTTGAACTTAAACTCGAACTTGATATGACGTGGGCAATTTGGACTCAAGTTCAAATGAACAGAACCATGTTTGGATATTGAACATGAATACAAGCAAGAACTTGCAACCCGACAGTTAAAGATCAATCCCCTTGTGGAAGAATACACTGATCCCTTGCAAGTGAACGGTGGTCGATCCGCATCAAATGCAACCACTAACAAGTTGTCGTAGGATACTTGTTACGTAGAAGACATGTATCCCCTGCAAATAAAGAGGTCAATGAATGAATGAAGGTCATTCATTAAAATCCCAAATAGAAGTGAAATGTCGGTTCACTCACAAGTAACAATACGAACTCCTACAAGTCACTACAGAAGATCTGCAATACATATAATCTTTCTACGAATACGGATGTATGTATAACATGCCATTTATGGTCGGGTAGATGTTGAAAGACTTCAGTAAATGCAGTATCCTGAAGTCAATTTCAGCCTATAAATGAAGACATCTACCTACCTACATGTAGCGGTTGCGGATGTACTGAAAAGATCAAAGACCACAACAAAATGCATGGAGGATACGACAAGTGCAAGCAAATACAAATATAAAGCATGAGACTCGTTAGTGTACTACAATCTACCTGCATATATCATGCAAGTAGTGCACGACAGTCTACCTGTACAAAACAGCAAACAACTGATCTAGAAGCTGCTACGCCACGCCACCGGATCCGCAATATCCATGCAAGCGGACAGAAGACGTTTACAAATATTTTTAGAATACCCCTACACGTGTACCGTAGTTTGTATACATATAGGTACACAAAAGAGGTAAATGTAATCTTAAACCCGCATGGGCCCCGACAAGTGTGTTATTAGTACACACTTGACGTCTAGGGATGCTACGTAGGCTATTAAATATGAACCCGATCCTTCTAAGCAAGTAGGAGTCGACAAGGTTCAATAAAAAATTACGAAACGCCCCCAAACACCCTCATGGGCCCCGACGAGCGTGTTATTGGTACACACGTGACGTCTAGGGATGCTGTGCGGGTCAATAAGTGAATTCAAGTTCGAACCCGATCCTCTTAAACAGATCAATAGGAGTCGACAAGGTTCGAACCAACAAACAAATATGTGGCCGTGGCGACCAGAATATTTGTTTTAATACATTCATATTAGGCCTTCAAAGCCTAAAATCAAGAGGATTCACTCTCAAAGGCATAAAGCCTATGAAACCCGATCCTCTGTCGACAGCCAGATAGAGGCGACAAGGTTCAAGCTTTAAATGGAAATAATCCTTAACACCCCGATGATGGCCGTGTTGAATGCAGATCTCAACTGGAGGGTTAATTCAAATGCTTTCAAGTATCTTCCAAGCTCCACCCAAAATCCTAGAAAATTCCAAAAATCTCAAAATCCCAAAAATATTTAAAATGAAATAAATCCATCAACCCACTTAAAGCAAAATTTATCCGCCATCCGCAATAGTTTGCTGAGGCGGACAAAATTCAAATACTACTTCAGCTCACAAAGAGCCAAATGCCTAATCGAAAATATCAGTAGGATCAATTCTCAAAACAGTCTCCTGCCAGTAAGGATGTGGAATGTGTCCTATAACCGGCAATTTTGCCGTCAAATGGCACTGCAGGTAAACGGTTATGACCCGGGGCCCTCTGAACCGAGTGATTTTGACGCCAAATGGCACCACGGAATACAGGTTATGGCCAGCGCCAATATGCTCCTTATTGACATCAAATCCTTGAGATATGAATCAATAGGATATGATCGATAGGGCACAAAGCCCTCTGTTAGCTAAGGTGGATTCAAATTTGTCCCCTTAGACAAATATTCAACCCAGGTCTACAAGGTCCCCTTGGACGAAGCAACCCATGACTGCCGACAAGGATCCTTCTGTCAGGTTGGGTCGACTACCTCCTCTGACTAAGTAGACCAGGGACCACGATGGCCCGGGACGACGGAACCTTGGGATCCTGATCGGGTCCATCATCCATTCCCCCACCATCCGCTTTAAGTGCAAGATGGTGAACTTTCCAATTTTAAATATCAAACCTTCAAATTTTCAAATATCAATCATTCAAATTCCCAAACTTCTAAACACTTCAAATCCATGCCTATTGCTGCTACTATATGCCAGATAACACGTATACACTACATATTTGATTGACGACTAGCCTTAATCGAAAGTTCTCTCTTGTGATCGGGAGGGGTAATTAACTATAGGGGCTTGCGCCTATAGGAAACCAGAACTCAGATCAGAAAGTCCTCGCAAAATGAGGGCGAAATCTCTGGGTAGTGTCTTATCTACAAGCCCATCTGCCTTCCAAAATTTACCTCGGAACTTATATCAGTTAAAACTCCCTCGCCGAATAAAAAGAAACGCGGAGTGGAGGCCGGGGCCGAATTTTCGGAGCCCACAGTCGTGCTTCGAAAAGCACGTACAGGGGGTTGCACATTACATCGTAAATGTCGACAACGGGATTTGAGGAGTTTTTTTAAAGTTTAGCGAGCTTTATACCTTTGCGAGCAAGAGGCGGCGACGACAACAGTGTTGAGGGATTGAAACACAACAAATCTCTCTTTTTTAATCTCTCTCCCTTTTTTTCTTTGTTGATTTTCTATTTTTTTTAACTGATAACAATAATATAATACTGCTAGTAAAGAGGGAAATAATCTCTGTTAGAGAGAAAATAAGGTAAATAGAGGGCTGGTTTGAGTTAATGGAGTTGGGTTGGGATGTGTGGATGTAGATAAGGAGAAGAAATGGGCTCGTGTAGAGGGAAAGAAGAGACGAAGAGTGCTACTGTTGTGGATTAGTGGATGTAGGTAGAAGTGTTGGGTTGTTAGTTGTATATTGCAATGACAACAGTTGAGGGATTTTCCGGTTGACTTTGTCAGCGCAAAGCCTTTTGTTAGCTAAGATGGACTCAAATATGTCCCCTTAGACGAACATTCACCCCAAATCTACAAGGTACCCTTGGATCCCATGGCTACCGACAATGATCCTTCGGTCAAGTTAGGTCGACTACCTCCTCTGACTAAGTAGACTAGGGATCATGATGACTCGAGACGATGGAACCATGGGATCTTGATCGGGTTCATCATCATTCCCCCACGACCTGCTTTATGTGTGCGGTGACAAAATTTCAATTTTCAATATTTAGTTTTGTTGTATTTTGTTGCTACTATACGTTGGATACTATGTATCTGTTCAACAACTAGCCTTAATCGAAAGTTTTCTCTCATCATTGGGAGGGGTAATTAATTATAGGTGTTTGCGCCTATAAGAAACTAGAACTTAGATCATAAAGTCCTTTCAAAATGAGGGCGAAATCTCTAGGTATTATCTTATCTAAAGTCAAATATGTCTTCTGAAAATTTATCCCGTAACTTAAACTCGTTAAAACTCTCCTGAACAACATGAAAAAGAAAGTTTGGACCCACAATGAATTGAACTCTCATGCAAATCATTGTATTTTTTGCATCTTGATTTGCTTGCCACGTCGCCTCAAAATTCTTGCCGATTTTGCATTTTCGCTCGTGCAAGGACCCATACAATATCACAACAATTTTGTGTATTTTCAACATTCAGGACAATACGACGAGGTCTGTTTTGCGAACGAACGTTGTGCAACATGACTTTTGTAGACCGTTGATTTCGACTGCCTTCACTCAATTCATCTGCAAGGGGCCCCCCTTAGATAAATTTAATGCTTTGATTGCTTTGGCGCAGTCCGTTAGATGATCAGAGATCATTTGTGCAGTTTTGTGCCGCATTCTGCTCGCCAACAGTCGTGATTGTCATCATTTTATAATTGAGTTACTTACAAGTTACTCTTCTTTGCTAAATTCGATATCTCAAGCGTATCGGTGCAATCCGTTTTATAATCAAACGATGTTTGAGTAGCTTTGAAAGCGATCGGGGCATCTCGATGCTCGTTACTAGTGACATGTCCACTAGTCACCGCCCCTGGTGGACTCTATTGGATTTGACGCGTATATAGAGATCAATAATGTAGCTGACCCGACGTAGTTGTAGAAAGGCTTGATGTTGTTGTTTGAAATTTTATTACTTGTCTATTTATTTGTTTTGTAATTTATTATTAGTTAGTTTAGTGCTCTTAATTGTGATAAAATTTGATACGTTGAAGCTATGATTTATAAATTATTCATTTGCTTGTTGATTTTATTTGTTTACAAAATTTTATTGAAATTCTTCATTATTTAATATCATTTCATCATCAATTGACTTAAAGACTACTATTATGTGTTTTTATTTAAAGAAAATGAGCTAATGGATTAATTGATATCTTGTAACTCATGAATTTTTATACGTTGATTTCAAAATGTTCATTTATTTCAAAGTTGATTGCATTCTTCATCTTTTCAGCACATTCCTATATTGAATCCTCTTGCATTAGAGGATGTTAGAGGCTCTGTTTGTGGTCAATATTGTGATGGAATTTGAAAAGTAGACTAATGAATTTGGCATGAGTTGTAATTATTGTAAAATGAAAATGGCTGCTCATTGTTTTTAGAACTTTACTAACTAAAACATCTTTTGCTCCAACATGCTGCAAAATATAGAACATTTTCCATCTGCAAAATTCTTGAATTTTTTGTAGTAATTTAGGCTTCGTTTGGGACGGCTTTCTTCCTGCTTCTTAAAACAACTTTTTAGTACAAAAATTAAAATTTTTGCACTAGAAAGCTGCTGTAAGAAGCAGTAAAAAAGCCGCCCCAAGCGAAGCCTTAGTTTTTATCTTCTGGATATGCATGGTGTACGTTTTCTCAACATTTTGTTTCATGGAAAATTTGGAAAGTTAATATCTTTCGTCGAACTTTCAAGTCAAGACCATCACACACAGTTGAGGAAAAAGCTGTATGTTCCTCGAGTTGAAGACAAGAATAGTAATATGAGGATGCTACACATCTCAACGACTGAAGATCTGATAGCGAGTTCGATGAATATATTTGAACCATCTCCAACAGATGCTAGTGGAAATCTTCGTGAGGATGGTAATTTTCTTTTGCAGTTCAATTTTTTCATAAATGGCTGGAGAAAATAGCTGATAGATACTTTAACATTAATTTTTTATTTTGCTTTTACAGCTATGCTTGCAAGCGAGCCGGTTGATATTTTTCTTTTACCTGGTAATGACTCGTCTATGAAAAGCTGGTTTGATATTGGCAGATTTTTAATTATCTTTTATTATTCTTTTTCAGGTGTTGCCTTCGACAGGCAGGGACATCGTCTTGGCCGTGGTGGGGGGTGAGTTTAGAATTTTCATTATCTAACATTGAAGTAAATTTTACAGAATCATGGACTTCTGTTTTAAATCACTTGGATGGAACCAATTGAACTATTCTTCATTATTCCTCTGTTTGCAAACTAACGATATCCGCCAACTCCCCTCCTACCTTGGGGGTGAAACAGAATCCAGTTCGAACAAGCTAGTTTTGATTCTAAAGCAAGCCTATTAGTTAAAAAAATAAATAATAAAAGCTAAATTCGTTGTATTTCTTTTTTAACTAATTTAGAATATTCTCTGGAAAGCAATATATGTATATATAAATTCAAGGTGAAAAAGCTAGTTTCGATTCTAAATCAAAGAAATTTATCCATGCCTGTTTGTAGAGATGAGCTTTCTCTTTCTTAGTAGAGGATCAAAATCTTCCACAATTTTGATTTCAATGATATTACATTCAAATATAAGATCATAACAATATTTTTTTAACATCATTAAATCTAGTATAATTTTTTTTTAAGATTATTAGATCTTCAGTTAGATGCATTCATGTGATGATATGTGAAGATGATTACACTTTCAAAGTATAGTGCATCCATGTGATGGTATGTGAAGATTAATTAATTACAATTTCAAAGTATAGTAACTTTCAAATGTCTTGTAATTACATATATGTCTTGTTGATATTTAGAATGTATTTTATAGTTTTGATTGGCTAAAGACTTGGATAAAACAAATTAGGAGGGTGTTTATATGTTCGATCTTCTTTCAAATAGTTGAAAACAGTTTAAATTGTTATGTTGGTAAATAATTTTTATGTTGTAAATCACAATCTTGAGTTTGAAAATTATGCAAAGAATTAGATGCAAAAATAAAATGAGAAGGGAGAGAATATAGAATGAGAGATTTCAGGATTGAATTTGAATCCTTTTTTCTAGATAAGAAGTGCACGAATAGATGGAAAATTAAGTTTTAAGAAAGGACTAAATCTGAAAATCAATGTTTTGTTATGGAATCCAAGATTAACAATACAACAGATGAAATGTTGTCAATGAAAGTTGTTGTCTATGGATTGTTAAATTATTGTAAATGAAATGATGAATGCCACATATGGTTATTTTTTCACTTTTCCTCAAGCTAAGTTGCATATGTTGATCATGCCCAACTTGTTTATTAGGTTATCAAAACTCATTATGGGTAAGTGTCAATTTATGATTTAAAGTGAAAGAATTTCATATTTATCAAATTCTAGACATTTAAATGAAAATCTAATCACAAAAAACATAAAATTAAAATCCATCCACACTTCGCAACAGTTTGGCGAGGATGATGAATTAAAGAATAACTTCAGCTCACAAAGAGCGGATTTCTTGTGAAATGTATTACTGTAATTCATTCTCAGTTGATTCATCATCAACAGAGACATGACATGTGCCTCTGACTAGGTGATTTTGCTGCAAAATAAATCACTATATTACGGTCACGGCCAAGACATATATGTTCCCTAATGATTAAAAATCCCTTTAGTAATGAATTATAGGGTGCATGCTATAAGATATAAAGCCATTTATTAGCTAATGTTGACTTAAATTCACCACCTTAAGCAAACATCCACCCCAGGTCTATAAGGTATTCTTGGACGAAGCAACTTATGGCTGCCAACAAGATTCCTTCTGTCAGGTTGGGTTGACCAACGATCATGATAGCCTAGGATGACGGAACCATGAGATTTTGATCGGACCCTTCATCATTCCCCAATTAGTCACTTTAAGTTTATGGTGATGAATTTCAAATCATGTGCTCTAAAATTCAAACCCTAAAATTGTTGCTACTATACACTAGGTAATTGCTGCGACCTATTTAATGACTAGCCTTAATCAAAAGTTCTCTCTCATTCTCGGGAGGGGTAATTAACCATAGGGATTTGCACCTACGGGAAACCAGAACTCAGATCATAAAGTCCTCACAAAATGAGGACGAAATCTCTGTGTAGTTTCTTATCTAAAACCTAATCTGCCTTCTAAAAATCAACTATGAAACCTAAACTAGTTAAAACTCTACTATTAACAAAAAGAGGTGCGAAAAGGTAGGGGCACAAATTTTCGAAGCCCACGCAAACCCATCAACAAATATGTAAGAAAATGGAAAAGTATTGGTTAATACGCCATAAAAAAGCAAAAAAAAAAGATAAGAAAAGAGAATAATTAATAATGATATGAAAATATTGATTCACATAAAAAAAATAAAATATTGGATAAGGGAGGAATGTCCACCCCAACTTGATGGCAATGAGAATCAACAAGTAATAATAACACCACCTACTAGTAGGGGTGTCAAAATGGGTATTTGGGTTAGGTTTGGGTCGAACTTGAAATTGACTTGGATCCAATTTAGCTGACCTGAACCCGATCCAATTTTGCAAACGGGTTAGAATTTTTGATCGGGACCCAACCTGCCGAGTTATCTGGTTTTGCAAATGCTTGAGATTGAGCACATCTTGTACAGGCGCGGACTAAGTTGTGAACGTGAGCACAGGCACGAGCGCGATGTGGGCACCAGTCCGGGTGCATACGCGAGCGTGGCCCGCTGTGGAGGGTCACGAGTGCGGGATCCGGGTCAATTCAGGCCACCTTCGGGTTTCTAGGTCAACACAAACCTCAGCCGATTTAAAAAAAAGGGTTAGAATCTCGAACCCGAACCAGACCAGTATGATATACTGGTTTACCCAAACCTGAAATTTTCTAGGTCGGGTTAGGTATTGACACCCCTACATACTAGTATAGAATCAACGAAGACCAAAACAAGCATGCCCCACAAACCAATCAATAATGTGAAAGGTACTAAAGTAATAAGGTTGATCATCTCTAAATGATTTAAACAATAGGAAATCCCAATAGTTGTTTGCAAATCGACCAAACATAATCATGGGAATGAAACAGATAAGGAGTTACAACATCCAAAATATAAATTTAAGAATACAAAACCTAACCACCTTGCATAATAACTCCCCACAGGAGTAACATCCTACTCAAAATAGGACAATGAACATGGAGTTAACATAGAATTTCGAATACCCCATATGATGACAGACAAATATATAACCTGATACTCAAACCAGCTGACCCAAGAAGCAATCCTGAGGCAACGAAGGCAGCACAGATATCTCATGCTACCAGCCACAGTAATGGAAATCAAAATACTGGACCAGCCACAAGCATAAAATAAATCTCAAAACACATGAGTAATCCATGACCAATGCTCAAGAAACTGAGAAAACCTTATGATAATGATCCAGAAGAAAATAACAATAGCAGTCAAGCAGATAGATCGCTCGAGGACAAATATGCCATCAACCAGCCAACAAAAGATTTCCACCCTAAAGGCCAAATGCCACATACCCAGCCCAACCAAGACATCAACCAAAACGTAGCCCACCATCTTCATCCCCAGCAAATATGAAAATTGTTATGAAAAAATGCCGGAGTGACATTCCTAGGAAGCAACAATGACCAAAAATTGATGTTAGACATTATCAGGAAATTCTGCAACTCAGAACTTAATGGCTAGCAGCAGCACCAAGAATGAAGACAGCTATTGGCTTGACAGCTATCAAATCTGTGCAAATGCAACTGAGATGTAGATGTATGCACTGTTTTTCAATTAGAGGGATATTGCAAACATCACATAAATGGGAATAATAGAGGTAGCATGTCTTATACCATATCAAACTAGATTGTTGTCAACTCTGAATCAGTAAATAAGTAAATAAGGACTAATTATTCTCTGCGAATCCAAGACAGAGAAAACCGTTTGGATTTGTTGTGCTCCTTTTGTTGCACTATTGCAGAAGTACAGTAAAAGTCTAAAAATGCAACAAATATTTAATATTTACTAAATAATTGAATATTTGTTGCGCTTTTATTGAGTATTTGCAAAAGCACATTAAAAGGGCAGTAAAAACACATTCATAATTAAATATTTGCTGCTCATTTACTGCCCTTTTGCAAAAGCGCAACAAAAGAATTGTAAAAGCGCAGCAAATCCGGACGATTCCCTCCGTTCGGTGTCCGCATGGAATAATTTCTTGTAAATAAGGCACCAAAAAATACAACCACCAGGTCCACCACCTAGTTTCTAACAACTCCAGGAACACGACTAGTCAGTGAATTTGTTCTTGAGATAACTAGTTAAACCCAAAAATTGAACACAGGTGCAGAGTCAATTAAGAAACAATGTGAGCGGTGGAGAGTTCCAAAGCCCGGATGAATCTATTTTTGGTTTGTCTAGGAATAACCAAAGATATAATGACGCAGAATGCTCTGCATGGACTGACGTATTACACTGATATTTAGTTCGAATCCAAAAAATGCAAACCCAACTCCAACAAAGCACAGCAAAACAATTTATGACGTACATAACAAAAGCCCAATCCCAGGATCGTGAACTGAAGCATGTAGATGATATTAAAAGTTGGTTCAACCCTATAGGGAAATCATAAGACCGAACGAAGTATATGTTGTCATTTCATTAAGGAATACATAATTTAGATCCAACAAGTTAAAAATACAGCCATAAAATAACAAAATAACAAACAACAACATTTGGAATAATCAGCAGAGGAAAAGCATATGGAAAATAGCCAACAATTTTCACGGAAACCCCAACATCTAAAAATATTGGCAGGAGAAAATAACCTAATAGGCATCAAGGAAAAGCCAAATTAGCCATAAGCAAACAAAGAAAGTGATGTGAAACAATGTAGCAATTGTAGGAATGACAGGGAAAATTATAAAAAGTTGATTAGTATAGTAATTACAACTTATTGTTTCAGATTAGATTCTAGGAATCTGTGGGCTCCGAAAATTCGGCCTCGGCCTCCGCTCGCTCTTCTTTATTCGGCGAGGGAGTTTTAACGAACTAAGTTCCGAGGTAAATTTTGGAAGGCAGATGGGTTTGTAGATAAGACACTACCCAGAGATTTCGCCCTCATTTTGCGAGGACTTTATGATCTGAGTTCTGGTTTCCTATAGGCGCAAGCCCCTATAGTTAATTACCCCTCTCGATCACGAGAGAGAACTTTCGATTAAGGCTAGTCGTCAATCAGATACGTATAGAATACGTGTTATCTGGCATATAGTAGCAGCATGGGTTTGGATTTGAGAATTTGAAAGATTTGGATATTTAAAAATAGAAATTTGCACCATCTTACACTTAAAGCGGATGGTGGGGGAATGGATGATGGACCCGATCAAGATCCCATGGTTCCGTCATCCCGGGCCATCGTGGTCCTGGTCTACTTAGTCAGAGGAGGTAGTCGACCCAACCTGACAGAAGGATCCTTGTCGGCAGCCATGGGTTGTTTCGTCCAAGGGGACCTTGTAGACCTGGGTTGGATGTTTGTCTAAGGGGACAAATTTGAATCCACCTTAGCTGACAGAGGGCTTTGTGCCCTATCGATCATATCCTATTGATTCATATCTCAAGGATTTGATGCCAATAAGGAGCGTATTGGCTCTGGCCATAACCGCTATCTGTGGTGCCATTTGGAGGCAAAACCACTCGGTTCAGAGGGCCCCGGGTCATCGTAACCTACCTGCAGTGCCATTTGGCGGCGAAACTGCCGGTTAGAGGACACGTACCACGCCCTTACTGGCAAGAGATTGTTTGAGAATGGATCCTAGTAATATTTTCGACTAGGCATTTGGCTCTTTGTGAGCTAGAGTAAATTTCAATTTGTCCGCCTCGACAAACTATTGCGGAGGGCGGATGGATTTTGCTTTAAGCGCGTTGATGGATTTATTTCATTTTTAAATATTT
>NW_021318576.1:1974375-2011924 GCF_001605985.2 Dendrobium catenatum | reverse complement strand
AAGGCCGAAGGCTTGTCTCGTTTTGGCATTAAGGAGATCGTGGGAGATACGACTCTAGCGTGCCAGCGACGTGGGAGGAGGGACGTCGATCGCTAGATTTACGGGATTTCAGCGGCGACGTGCGGAGTTCGGCGCCGAACAGGTACGAGAGAAACATTTTTTTTTCTTTTTTTTTGTTTTATACGGCGGCAGGTCAACAGAATCCTTAGTTGTTGTTTTTGCTTTGGCATGCAGTTACAAAGTAGATTAGAAGAAAACTTAAAATAGTATCAAAACAATGTTAAAGCTTAATGTGCAACTAACATAAATCCACATGTTAACAATTTGAACGATCACCTTTAGTTTGCCTCACTCACACTCTTGAGGGCTTTTAGTGGAAGAATAATTTCAACAACAATAATGATGTCACCATAAGATAGAAGACGCTTACAATATCATTTAATGAAAAATGATTCGGAGAGGAAGTAGTTGGTGGATGTTGGAGGATTTGCCAATGACCGGGGAGTTGATGCTCGTCGATGGCGGTCATCAAGGAGAATATGATCCAATCGAGGTAGTCTTCGACGGTGTGATTGATCTCTACGTCAATGTCGAAGAAGGGGTATCTAAGCACATCCACTCGTCCTTGAAGATCGTAGACAAATCAATGATCTTGCTCGGGATCGGCCATTCATGGGTAAGGAGGCCGAGGGAGGTTGTGTATCTTCTTCCTTTGATGATGTATGAAGCATGGGAGAAGAAATGTAAGGGAGGAGGGAGGGGCTTGGGTGGTAGGCCAAGGCTAGGAGAGGGGCTAAATTTAGTTTCAGATTTTAGGGAGTAGTTAGGGAGGGAAGGTAGATTCTAAAATCTTAAATTTAATTTCAGATTTAAGTTGGAATTGAAGGGGAGAATTTGAAATTTGAATTTCTAATGCAAAGAGGGAAAGGAGGGGAAAATGGGCGGCCCATTGATGGGGCCTTTGATTGGGTAAGAGAGGAGGAGAGAGGAGAGGGACGGTTATTACCTCCTTAATTGGAGCTCCAATTGGGGAAGGGGATAATTAAGAGAGAGGGAGAGAGGGGACCGGCCAAGGTGGGGTTGGGGGATAGAAAGGTGTCCACATTCATTGAATGTGTCCACATGCATTGGATGTGGAATTGGAATCAAATCCAATTTGATTTCAGATTTGTAGTAATTGGGGGGACTTCCTAAAATATGTTTATATTAATTAGGAAAGGTTTTGAAATTCAAATTCATTTGAATTCGAATTAGGAGACCTTCCAAATAAATAATGTGCTCAATTAGGAAATTAACACATATATGAGAGCAAGGGTGGCCGACGGCTAGGGTTTGGGGGAGGAGGGCTTAGGGCCTGCGGCTATGGGAGGGATTTTGGATGAAGGTTGGGTAAGGGTGGTCGGCGGCTTGTGGGGTGGAGGAGGAAGGAATGGGGCTTGGCCGGCGGCCTCTGGAGGGAATGTGTTCGGCGGGTAGTGGAGAAGGAGGGGAATTAGAGAATGAAAGTTAACCTCGAGCCCAGACACTTACTGCGGCTGGTGGGTGTTGCTTTTGCCCTCATTTAGGGACTTCTTCTCTCTATAGCTCTCAATAGTCAAGAGAAAATGAATGCAAAAAATTTCCATTAATCATTATCCTCATAAAATCGTTAGGGCCCTCTTATATAGGCCTCAAAGCAACAACAAACACAGACTAAAATGCCCTCTGGGCTACAACACAAACTAATCCTTCACAGAGGTACAATTATAAAGACTAAAATATAAATAAAAGTAATACATAAAATACATCATAAATAAAGACTCCTAATCATAACCGTCGATCTACGATTCCTCCGGTAATAGACGCGCCGGAATCTCGTGTTGATGTCCTCATTAGAAAGCTTCACACAATATCAAATACAACTGACTAGACCCTAGAATGAAACCTAGCACCATAAAGTAAGAGAAACATAACAAACAAAGAAGTTCACTAAATCAATTATAGGTAAGGGTAATGAAATTATTTGGTTGCAGAATACCCCTTAAATTGCCTTCAGGGGACTGCCCCTGAAGTAAACTGTTAACTGTCATTTTTAAATTTAATTGCTAAATTAGCCAAAAAAATAGCAGCTTAATTAGCTTCACTATAAATGCACATAAGGTTTAAAATTACGTAATTGGGTATTGAGGCGTTTTTCGTTCATGAGGCGAGGCGTAAGCCTCAAGGCATTTTGAGGCTTAAACCTTAAAATCTAAAAATTACGTAAAGTAAAAAATAAAAGTTAAAAGTGATTTTTTATATAATACACAAATAATATGTTAGAGGCAATGTTTAAAATTGCGTAATTGGGTATTGAGGCGTTTTTTGTTCATGAGGCGAGGCGTAAGCCTCAAGGCGTTTTGAGGCGTAAGCCTCAAAATCGAAAAATTGTGTAAAGTGATAATAAATGTCAAAATTAATTTTTTATATAATACCTAAATAATATGTTAAATGATGATATATTAACTTTCTATTGAATTATGAATTAACAAATTAACGTACATATGAAAAAAAAATTATACAATATCTAAAGTGAAAAGTAATAAATTGCGTGAAATAGAATTAAATTCCAAATATTAAAAAAACAAAACAATATTAAATATAGAAATTGCATAAAAGTATCATATAACATCAAATTCAAATTCAAATTTTTTTTCTCAATTCTCTACTCATTTACATTTAATTCTTAATAAAAGCTTAAATAGTTGGCAACAACTTAGGAATTATCTGCACTATCATCACTAAAGTGGTCTTTATTTGAGTTGTTGCATAATAAATTACGTGATTTATGCTAGTTTAAAAAAAAAGTATACAAATAGAGTGATGCGTAAGTGTCACGCTAGCTCTGAGTTGTTGCATAATAAATTACGTGATTTATGTTAGTTTTAACAAAAAAAGTATACAAATAGAGTGAGGTGTAAGCCTCATGCTAACGAGGCGAGGCGTGCCTCAAGGCGGGCCTCAGCCAAGCTGAGGCGCAAGCCTCATAAAAAAGCTTGAGACGTAAGCCTCAAGGCGTTTTTCACTAGAATTGCGCTAAGGCGGGCCTCATATTGCGCAATTTTAAACAATGGTTAGGGATAATATATTAACTTTTTATTGAACTATGAAGTAATAAATTTATATACATATGAAATGAAAAATTACACTAAATATAAAGTGATAAGTAATAAATTATATGAAATATAATTGAAATTCAAATATTCATATGAGAAAAACAACATAAAATATATGAATTGCATAAACGTATCATATAACATCAAGTTTAGCTCTAAATTTCTTCTTTCTCAGTTCCCTACTCATCTACATTTAATTACTAATAAAATTAAAATAATTGACAACAAATTAGAAATCATATGTACTATCATTACTAAGAGGATTTTTATTTGAGTCATCATAACAATTTGATCTCTCCTTTGCCTCATCCTATAGGGTCCAATACCTACAAATCTACTTATTTATTTATTTCAACCATCTTCCACTTTCATAAATGTTTTCATCAACATAAAATAAGAGTAATACTTAAATTTTTATAGGAGATGGTGGCGGTATGCGAATTTCAAGTGATCCCCGGCAGCGGCTATGACGGTGGTGGCTACGGCGAAGGCAGTGGGCTGGAGGTCGAGGTAGTTGAGAGAAAGTCAATAAGGCTTTGGAGCGTAAGAGGACATGATTTTTTTGGGACTTTTGTATAGGATTTAGCTAAATTTTAAATAAAAATATACATAAATTGAGCGAGGCCTATGCCTCATGCCAGTGAGGCTAGGCGCACCTCAAGGCGGGCCTCATCCAATATGAAGCGTAAGCCTCATAAAAAAAGCTCGAGGCGTAAGTCTTGAGACGTTTTTCACTGAAATTGCACTGAGGCGGGCCTCAAGGCTATCCTCATATTGCACAATTTTAAACATTGGATGCACATAAGTTTATAATTGCATTTTATTGGCAACTGTAAATTTTTTTTTATTTAATACTAAAAGCATTCTACTTGCAAGTGATGTTATAAGAAATATATTGAAGAATGATGTTCATATCCAGCTAATACAAAACTCTAAGCTTAGATAAAAAACTCAATAGCTATGCTTTAGTGGAAGAAATATTATCCAAAAATAAATAGAAGTAATACAATACTGTAAGCCTGGATAAAGACCCAAAAGCTACGCTGTCAGCTTCTTGATCCTTTGGAATAATTAGGGGTGTTAAAATGGATTAACGGGTCAAGTACGGGTTTGAGTCGAAATTAACTCGACTTGAATTCAATCAACTCAAACTCGAACCTTTTAATAAATGGGCCAAAATGGCAGACCCGAACTCGACCCGTTGAGAACTCATATGATGCAAATCTGACCTGATAACCCATTTTGATTTAAAAAATTTTTAAACTTGTCAACTATAAAGTTTAGCTTAATTGATTCAAAAATAAGAATATTATGCTAATAAGTAAAAGAATTTAAGGAAAAAATTATTTAATGGAGGTTAAAATTGGGTTTGTGGGTTGACCCAAATGTGAACCATTTAATAAACGAGTCAAAATTTTAGACTCGGAGTTGAACTATTTATTTAATGGGTCAACTTGAACCCGCATTTTTTGGATCAGGTTGATGGTTCGGATCATTTATTGACACCCCAAGGATTAATCATGAATGTTGAGTTTAAAGTAGTCCACTAGAGGATTATACCAAGAAACCTCTATAGCATTACACTTCCCCTTATTAGCCAAGGGGAAGCAAATGTGTTTTGCAAAGTTATTGACTCCCTTGAAATAGGTAGAGGTAATCAACTTAGAGTTAATTAAGTGATAATCTCCAATTTACTTTGATGTTATTGTGTTTAGCTATATTTCTAGACTTGCAAATAAAGCAACAAATAAGACATGGAAGAATATTAAATTTAACCCTAGAGGCTTTCGTTGGAAATGTTCACCATGTTAAGGTATCATGAACATATATCATCATTATCATTTAGGCTAATGTTAAAGTGAGCAAATTGACTCCATGCTTTTCTTGCTGGCTAATTAAGGAGGATAGCATGAGAAATCAATTAGATGCTCTGACAATAATAGCATTTAAATACTAAATGGATGCCAATTGTGACGTAGGATTATGAATGCTTTAAATGATGGATATAAGAATTTGCATGCTTTCAAGTAAGAGCAATAAGAATTTAAAACATTAGCCACTTAATAAAAATGGAAAACAAGAAAGGGGTGTCTTAGTTTAGACCAATTCACACAATAATAGTTAGGATCACAAAACAATTGTAAAATTCAACATAAGTAAATATAGAGGATTTTCAATAACATCCATAGATTAACAACAAGATTAGAGACATAGAAGTCCATCACTCATTCCCTACGTTTACAAAGCTTTGGTGGAGAACTTTGCAAGATTCTTTATGCTTGATATACAACCACAATCGAAGGAAAACGGGAGGAGAATGAGGAGGGGGAAAGAGTTCACCCTTGTCTTGGTGTGGCGATGATCTGCCACTGAACAGTGGAAAGTTGTTCTTCGATGGCATTTGAAAGAGTAAATATGATGCGCTCCACATATTCTTCGATGGAATTATCTACCTCTGGATTGACGTTGATGAAGGTTGATTGGAGGATGTCGACGACCAAGCCGGAGGCGCATTTAGGATCGGCCATGCATAAGATACGTGTCGTTGAAATACTGTGGATGATGCTCTTTGCTGTCCTTGAGGATTATCCTTAAGAGAAAGAAGTTTCTCCAAGGAAACCAAGTAGAAGAACAGATGGGAGGGTGGTCGGCCAAGTGGGAGGCTAGGGAGAGTTTAAATTCAGATTTTGGTGGAGTTAGGGTAGGGTTAGGGCCGGCTAGGTTAGAGAGGGAAGTGGGGAAATATGGTTTAGATTTTAAAGGTGGAGGATGGAGGGAAATAGGGTTTGAAGTTTGAATTCAAGTAAAGAGAAAGGGAGGGAAAATCAATCCCTAATGAGAGGCTTGATTGAAGTAATTAGAGGGAGGAGTTAATGTGGAGAGAGGGGAAGATTGGAGAGAGGGGGGGTGGGGTGGCGCTTGTAAAGGGGATTAGGGTTGGGGTGGGGTTTTAAGACTTGCCAAATCAAGCCCTTGTAGAAGAGGAAAGGAATTTTAATCATTTTCAATTTGAAATTTATTTGGCTTGGATTTGGGAGACTTTCCTAAAATAGATTGTCTAATTTAGGAAAGATTTCAAATTTGATTGATTAATTTGCAATCAAAGTTTTCCTTAATTGAATTTGGGTGGAAAAGGAAGGCATTGATGTGAGAATTTGAATTTTCTTGGAGCCAAAAGGGGATTGGGGACCGGGGTTAGGATTAGGGTTAGATGGGGGTGGGAATTAGGTGGAGTACCAAGCAATGGGTGAAACACCTTGGATAGCCGGCAGCTAGGAAGGGTGGGGAGGGCTGTGGCGGTTGGGGATTGGTTTAGGGTGAGAGGCCGGCGGCTAAGGGGGGTTTGCTTGGGAGGGCCGGCGGCTATGGGGGCTAGAAAACCCTAGGCCGACGGCTAGGAGGAGAGAAGAAAAGATGGGGAAGAAAGGAGCCACGAACCCGGACGCTTTCAAGGTTGGTGGGTGATCCGTTTACCTCTCATAGGGATTTCTCTCTAAAGCTCTCAAGCTCTCACAAAAACACAAAGTTGCAGAAATTTTCATTATAATTCTTCATTAACTTGAAAATAAACATAAGGGGCTTATAAATAGCCTCATACAATGAAAGAAACTAAAAGACAACATTGCCCCTAGGGCTTACATATGACCAGACCCTTAAGGATAAAAACGGAAAATACAAACAAATAAAACAAATACATATAATGAATAAAAAATAGATCAGTGCGATCTTGGCCTTAGATCGTCGGCCACGTCTCTGATATACTTTCCATGATCGGATGCCCCCATCAAATTGCTTGCATAATCCTATACATAATATCAAAAACTATTCTGCGCATGAAACAAGAGAGGTAGATAGTGATGGCCTTATTCTAAAAGGTATTCAAGGTGTTACTGCAATAGGATTGTTCAATACTTTTCCACATAGTATATAGATATGATATTATTAACCTATTCAAGTGGTAGAGCATAAAAATGTAAATATATCTTTTATTCATCATTTTTGAAGAAATGATAACCTTTAAGAGGTCACAAACTCTATGCATATCCACGAACTTGAAAGGATCAACCCTACCTATCTTACCAAATCAAATGTTCCCTTTTCCTAAACCCCAATAGATGCATTCTCAGCTTAGTCTTTAATACCACAAAGTCTACTTCAAAGTAGCGATCAATAATCTTCTTCCTAACTAGACTCGGGTGTATGGTAATGCAATATTTTGTAAGGAGAAATTAAGACCCAATAGAATCATTTAGTCTAAATTTCCACCACCATTTATGATTTATGACTTCCGTCAAGTTAATGTGTATGTATGAGGGCATGTGTGTGTGTATAGGGTAGAATAATGTCCTTTTATGCAATAAATAAATAAATAAGTCAGCCTCCACACAATGATTTCTAATGTTACTGCCTTCAAATGTAACATCAAAGTTATTGGTTTTGTATTACCTATCAATAACTTCTTGATCTAACTACATTTTTTTTTTGAATATTTATCCTTTGATCATATTTGATGAAGAAGGGATGATATCCTTAAATAAAAATGCTATTTTTCACTGAACATTTTTGAAATAAGATCCATTGGAAATTATTCTTGGTGTCCTTAAACAAATTTATTGAACTTTTGTATACATGAAATGGCGGACAACAATATAAAGTGAGAGGGGTGAAAGTGTATATTCTCCACTTAGGTGGGGAATGCTTTTATAGTTTCATAGTTACAGGAGGGTTTATGGTCGAAGCTCCACTATTGCATCTACAATAGGATCAATCTGAAGGCTGTTCACTTGCAATCCTATGTATAAATGTTCGTGGCAACAAGAGTTTCATGGATCACGCGACATCAGATATTAAGCCGTGTAGTGACAAATAAACATTGTTTTGGTGGAAAAAGCTTTTATTTTTAAATACTTTAGTTCAATACAAAGTTAATATTACAACTTGGGGCCTCAAAGTCCTGTTTGGGAAATATGTGAACTTGTGTCCTTTCCAGATGTAAATTTGAAGATCTTAATTGAACGTTTTTATACCTGATGCAATAAGTTGTGCGTCAAACTGCTTGACCGCCTGTTTATGAATGCTTTCATCTCGATGTAATCGCTATATTATTTGGAATAACTTAACATGTATTGCGATGCTAGTCCTTTCTCACAGTATACTTGTGGTGGTCGACCTCTTCTGACATTGGTTTACTTTCTATGCCGAATTGATGAAACCTGACAGATACTATGACGTATTCCTAAAGAATTACCAGGAGCTTGCTAAGGAACAGAAGTGGAAGCAACCTCTCCTAAGTTTGTGCCATTTCTCTACTAATAATGCCTTTTTCATAGAAGTTCCTTTTCATATCTCACCATCTGTTTGTTATGCTGCTGCATTATTTATATCGTTGCTTATTGCATGTTTTAAGTTAGGTGCGTTCCAAAAAGTAACTTATAAAATGTCTCGTTTTGTATACTGTCCTGATTTCTTTTAAGTGCCAAATTGTAGCTTAAGCATGATTCACTTGGGGCTTGACGAGGTTGAGATGTTATGGAATTTCTGTGGATTGACTTAGCTTAACTTGTGAGGTAGCTCTTTCATAAGTTTCCTTGCTGGCTGTTTGTGGGATCAAATGATGGTTGGAGAAAGGCTATTATTTGTCTCTTTCCCTGTGTGGAAGCACTATGGGAAGTGCTTGATGCCTAACAAGCTAATTCAGGAAGATCTTAAGATCTTTTTAGGAGTTTTCAAGTCATCAACATGTCCACCAGCAACTCTGGAATAACTCAAGCAAATCTAGTGCAGGAAACTAGCCAAGGGGAGTGGTATTAAAATGTTTTGCTTTAATAGCAGCTTTTGGAGAAGAATCATACCTAAATTAAAATGGTCCCCAAACATTAATGGGTAAAAAATCGGAGTATTACAAGGTTTATTTTTTTAATCACTTGCCTATATTTAGAGTCTGTATTCATTTTCTAAGTTTTTTTGGAGTCGATCTTATTCTAGGAATTAGTTGCTAAGTTGATACTATTTTGTTGAGCAGTTACTAATTTGATGTAGAAAGTTGCTAGATTCTTGAGTTGTTGGTACTTTTTAGTTATATTCTTATTTGTATATTTTGACTCATAATTGGAACTTTTTTAGGTTATTCATTCTTTATTTTATTAGTAGGGACCTTTGTAGGATCATTGTAATCAAGCCAATACAGTAATATTTTAATTCCCTAGATTTTGCCTCAATTTTTTGCCACCAATTCCCAATTCAATTCTCTTTTTCCACCCCATACATCTTGCACTAGCTGACCTTAATTGTCAGCATTGATCTTCATTTTTAGTGGTCAAGGAGTCTCCAATACTCATCCTAATGCAGTTACAGTAGTGTCCAACCACTGTATTTGAGTGGGAGCTATGAAATTGGTCATTGTTTTTAGGTGAAATTAGAGAAGAATTGTTGAAATTAAAAATAATAATAATAACAATAATAATTCGGTATTTTTTTGTATTGCTCGGTATAGCTCGGTATAACTCGGTATTGGTCTTCACATGATGATATTCCTCGTTATTATCGAATAATACGTAGCAATACCGAGCAAAAACTGAGTTTTTTGGCGGTGGGAGGACGTATCTCTACGTCAGGTGGGAGGACGCAATAAAAATTCCGTTGTCTCCTTGCCTCCTAGCATGATCTCACCTATGCATGATTCAATCGCCTACTATCAGTCACCTACTATCCGTGAGTATACAAGGATATGTTTGTCTGCTTCCGGCCGATTGTTGTCTCGACTCCTATTTAATGGCCCGTGAGTTAATAGATTGGTCGTTGTAAAAATAATAACAAATATATAAAATTGTAAAGAAATAGGTGTCATTAATTTTAAGACTTTGGGTCATTGTATCTTTGATTCAGGCAGATAATTTAAAGACTCTCCGTAGTTGTATATTTGATCCTAGCGGGATGATTTTTAAGTTGAAGACCTTGTGCCATTTTATCTTTGACCCGGGAAAAAAGACTAACGGCAAGTGTCATCCCAACCTCTTTTCGTGGGGAGGGGACACCTTTAGGCTGTCTAATTTTCTAAAAAATGATGATTTTTGAAAAGTCAATTGTAGAATATAAAAAAGAGAAGAAAGGGGGGAGAACCACTCTGTTAAATTACACATTTTTAAAGAGTGGGCTTAAATTTTATTTAAAAGTGGATTTAATTAATTCATTAGTTAATTTAAAAATACAATAAATAAATATCTCTTTTAATTAATTAATTAATTAAATGCAATAAATCAAATCATATGGTTTAGGTGTGATTCAGGTAGGAGTCATATTAGAAATGGTATATGCGTGATTATAGATAAGAATTTGAAGGTTAATGTTATAAAATTAATAGAATTGAAGATAGAATTATAGCTTTAAAGATTGTTGTTCATGCTATGATTGTTAATATTATAAGTGCTATACTCCTCAAGTAGGTTTAGATATATGTTCAAAATTAAAATTTTATAATAACTTAAAAGAATTAATACAATAAATACCGCCTGGAAAAAAAAAATTATTGGAAGAGATTTAAATGGACATGTTGGTAGTGAGGTAAATGATTTAAAAATATTCATGGTGACCATGAGTTTGGAACGACAAATGAAAGTAGTAAGATCATATTAGATTTTTCTTTAGCTTATGATTTTTAAATTGCTAAAACCTTATTTAAGAAAAGAGATGAACACCTCATTACTTATAAAAATAGATATAATAAAACTCAAATAAATTATTTTTCTTATAAGAAAATTATATCGTTTAGATTGCAAAGATTGTAAAGTTATCCTGAGTGAAAATTTATGTATCCAACATCGATTATTAGTTTTGGACTTTAAGATAAGGTCAAAAAATAAAAAATAAAGTAAAACGTCATTCTAGGATTAGATTGGGGCATTTAAAGAATATTAATATAAATATTTTTTAGAGTAGGATTTTATCTGTGCATAAGGATGCTAATATTATGTAGGAAAAATTGACTAGTGATATTAAGAATATTGCAAAAGATGTGCTTAGAGTATTGAAGGGAAAAACTGCTAATATTAAAATTAATTGGTGGTGGAATCCAAATGTGAAAGAAAAGATAAAAAAATAAGAAGATTTATTATAAAAAATGGTTTAGATGTAAAAATTCTGATAATTAGGAAATATATAAAGAAATACGTAAGGAATCTAAGAAAGCAATAAGTGATGCAAAAATCTTAGCCTTTAAAGATTTATATAATATATTATATACTAAAGAGGGACAAAGATATATGTATAAGTTTGTCAAACAAAGAGATAGGAGTAGTAGGGATTTAGTTCAAGTGAAGTGTATTAAGGATGAATATCAAAAAATACTTTTCTTATAAGATGATATTCAACAAAGGTGGATGAAATATTTCGCTAAACTTTTTAATTAAGAATGTGAAAATACAATTGACTTAAGTGACCTTAGCACTATAAATGAGCATAAAGATTTATGTTTTTATTGACATGTTAGTAAAATCAAAGTTTGAGAGGCCTTAAAGAAAATGAAGTGTGGAAAAAGCTATTGGACCTGATGCTATTCGAATAGAGGTGTGAAAATGCTTAGGAGATGAAGGAATTTCTTGACTTGCTAAACTTTTTAATACTGTTTTTAAGACTAAAATGATGTCAGATGAGTGGAGAATATCTGTGTTAATTCCTATTTTTAATAATAAAGGAGATGCACAAGATTGTGTGACTTACAGAGGAATTAAGTTAATGTGTCATACTTTAAAACTATGAGAGCGAGTTATGGAGCATAGGTTGCGGCGTGATATTAATGTTTCTCAAATTCAAATTGGATTCATGTCGGGTAGGTCTACTATGGAAGCCATGCATTTTTTGAGAGGTTTGATGGAGAAATATAGAGAGAATAAGGAGGATCTACATATGATATTTATTAATTTAGAGAAAGCATATGATAAAGTTTCAAGAGAAGTGTTATAGAGAGTTTTTGAAAATAAAAGAGTTAATAACGCTTATATTCAAATCATTAAAGATATGTATTCAGGAGTTATTACTTGTGTTCAAACACAAGGTGGTTTGACCAAGTATTTTCCTATTTCAATTGGATTACATCAAGGATCAACCTTAAGCCCATATCTTTTTGCTTTAGTCATGGATATTCTCACTAGACATTTGCAAGAGGATGTACCTCGGTGTATGCTTTTTGCTGATGATATTCTTCTTGTTGATAAGACTAGAGAGGGAGTTGAAGGTAAACTTAAATTATGGAAATCAGCATTATAGTCTAAAAGTTTTCGCTTGAGTATATATAAAATTGAATATATTGAGTGTAATTTTAATAGTAATAGACCTAGTGAGGGGATTACGACTTTGGACGATCAAGTCATTAATAAGATACACATTTTGGATCTATTGTTCAGAGTGATGGTGAAATAGAAGGGGATATTATCAGCAGAATTCAAGTTGGATGGTTTAAGTTAAGGAATGCATCAGCTTGTTGTGTGATAGAAAAGTCCCCCTCAAACTTAAGAGAAAGTTCTATAAGATGGTGGTGAGACCTACAATGTTTTATGGTACCGAATGTTGGCCATTAAAAGAGAAGCATAATACTAAGTTGTGGGCTCCGAAAATTCGGCCCCGGCCTTCGCTCGCTTTTTCTTTTATTCGGCGAGGGAGTTTTAACTGAATACGTTCCGAGGTAAATTTTGGAAGGCATATGGGTTTGTAGATAAGACACTACCCAGAGATTTCACCCTCATTTTGTGAGGACTTTATGATCTGAGTTCTGGTTTCCTATAGGCACAAGCCCCTATAGTTAATTACCCCTCCCGGTCACGAGAGAGAACTTTCGATTAAGGCTAATCGTCAATCAGATACATATAGAATACGTGTTATCTGGCATATAGTAGCAGCATGGATTTGAGATTAGAGAACTAGATTTGGATTTGGGATTTGAGTTGGAGAATTTGGGTATTTGGAAAGGTTTGAAAAGTTTGATATTTAAAATAGAAAATTTCACCATCTTTCACTTAAAGAGGATGGTGGGGGAATGGATGATAGACCCGATCAAGATTCCATGGTTCCGTCGTCCCGGGCCATCGTGGTCCCTGGTCTACTTAGTCAGAGGAGGTAGTCGACCCAACCTGACAGAAGGATCCTTGTCGGCAGCCATGGGTTGCTTCGTCCAAGGGGACCTTGTAGACCTGGGGTGAATGTTTGTCTAAGGGGACAAATTTAAATCCACCTTAGCTAACAAAGGGCTTTGTGCCCTGTCGATCATATCCTATTGATTCATATCTCAAGGATTTAATGCCATTAAGGAGCGTATTGGCTCTGGCCATAACCGCTATCTGTGGTGCCATTTGGCGGCAAAACCACTCGGTTCAGAGAGCCCCGGGTCATAACCGTTTACCTGCAGTGCCATTTGGCGGTGAAACTGCCGGTTAGAGGACATGTACCACGTCCTTACTGGCAAGAGATTGTTTGAGAATGGATCCTAGTGATATTTTCGACTAAGCATTTGGCTCTTTGTGAGCTAGAGTTTATTTGAATTTGTTCACCCCGGCAGACTGTTGCGGAGGGTGAATGAATTTTGCTTTAAGCATTGATGGATTTATTTCAATTTTAAATATTTTTGGGATTTTAGGATTTTGAGATTTTTTGAATTTTGGACTTTGTGGAGCTTTGGATGGCATTGGAAATTATTTGTGAACCCCTCCGGTTGAGATAAACAATCAACACGGCCATCGTCGGGGTGTTTGGGGTCATTTCTCTTTTGTTGATTGAACCCTGTCAACTCGATTAAGCTATTAATCGAGGATCGGATTTCGTAGGCTTTATGCCCTTGATAGTGAATTCTCATTATTATAGGCCTAATATGAATGTATTAAGACAAATATGACGGTTGCCACCACCGTATATTTGTTTGTTGGTTTAAACCATGTCGACTTCTATTGACCCGTATAGAAGGATCGGTTTCGAACTTGAATTCACTTGTCAGCCCGCGCAGCATCCCTAGACGTCACGTGTGTGCCAATAACACACTCGTCGGGGCCCATGCGGGTGTTTGGGGGTATTTTATAATTGAACCCTGTCCACTCCTTTTATCTGCTTAGGAGGATCGGGTTCAAATTTAATAACCCGCACATCATCCCTAGACGTCACGTGTGAACCAATAACACGCTCGCCGAGGCCCATGCGGGTTCTATGATTGTTTTTACCTCTTTTAGTGTACCTATGTGTATACAAGGTACAGTGTATGTGTAGGGGTATTTTTGAAATATTTATAGACGCCTTCTGTCCGCTAATATGAATGTTGCGGATCCGGTGGCGTGACGTTGTAGTTGTGGACGCCTTCTGTCTGCTTGTACGAATGTTGCAGATCCGATGGCATTGCGTTTTGATGTTGACTCCCCCTTTCTCATTCACCGGGGAAGGTTTCTTTGAAATTCATGGCTGCCTCTTTGAAAGGGACTCTTTTTAGGATCCTCAATGTAGTGAACTTGTTATTGCCGGTATTTGTGGACACCAGAACTTTTTTCTTCTTAAGCATAGAACTAAAAAGAGACTTCGGAACACCATGAAGTTTAGTTCTAATTCGTTCAAATATTTATTTCATTTTGTAAGGAGGTGTCTCTTTTTTGTATGCCGGGTTACCCAAGTACCTGATGTACTTTTAGATCTTGGTCATTGTCGTCATGGGTGATACTTATACTTATGTCCACAGTGGTTCGATGCACCTACGATGTATCCACTGTTGTTATCCACAAGTATTCATTTGCAGGGGACCACTGTATCAACTACGACTTCCTGGAAGTATTTGTAGAGGATCCATTGTTGACAACATTATACCCACCTTTCACCAATCTCAGGTGGTTTGATGGTTACATTTATTGTGGTGATGGGTCTTCCGCCATAAATTAACAGCTTTGCCTTCTTTAATCAACATGCAGTCTTGTAAGGAGCATCATTTTTTGTGTGTTATACATCTCCATTTGTAAGAAGGCGATGTATCTGTCTGCCATTGAAGAGTTGTTGACTGCGGGAATGAAGACAATGGCCCTTGTGATATCATTGAGCTTGTACTGTTGCTTATGAGTGAACCAATAATTTATTTCTATTTGGGATTTTAACGAATGTCCTTCCTCCATTCATTGATCTCCACTAGCATAATCAAAATTTGATGAATGATATTAAGATAATTATATATCCATTTAAAATTGATTATCTAGTTATGGTTCAGATCTGAGTTCATGTCCACTATGCTTGATCTACTTTTCTTATAAGATGATATACAACAAAGGTGGATGAAATATTTTGCTAAATTTTTTAATGAAGAATGTGAAAATACAATTGACTTTAGTGGCCTTAGCACCATAAATGAGCATAAAGATTTATGTTTTTATCGGCGTGTTAGTAAAATCAAAGTTAGAGAGGCCTTAAAGAAAATGAAGTGTGGAAAAGCTATTGGACTTTATGATATTCCAATAGAGGTGTGAAAATGCTTAGGAGATGAAGAAATTTCTTGACTTGCTAAACTTTTTAATACGGTTTTTAAGACTAGAAAGATGTCAGATGAGTGGAGAATATCTGTGTTAATTCATATTTTTAATAATAAAGGAGATGCACAAGATTGTGTGAATTATAGAAGAATTAAGTTAATATGTCATACTTTAAAATTATGGGAGCGAGTTATGGAGCTTAGGTTGCGGCGTGATATTAATGTTTCTCGAAATAAATTTGGATTCAATCGGGTAGGTCTACTATGGAAGCCATGCATTTTTTGAGAGGTTTGATGGAGAAATATAGAGAGAATAAGGAGGATCTACATATGATATTTATTAATTTAGAGAAAGCATATGATAAAGTTTCAAGAGAAGTGTTATAGAGAGTTCTTGAAAATAAAGGAGTTAATAACGCTTATATTCAAATCATTAAAGATATGTATGTATGAGTTATTACTTGTGTTCAAACACAAGGTGGTTTGACCAAGTATTTTCCTATTTCAGTTGGATTACATCAAGGATCAACCTTAAGCCCATATCTTTTTGCTTTAGTCATGGATATTCTCACTAGACATTTAATTGCAAGAGGATGTACTTCAGTGTATGCTTTCTGCTGATGATATTCTTCTTGTTGATAAGACTAGAGAGGGAGTTGAAGGTAAACTGGAATTATGAAAATCAACCTTAGAGTCTAAAGGTTTTCGCTTGAGTATATATAAAATTGAATATATTGAGTGTAATTTTAATAGTAATAAGCCTAGTGAGGGGATTACGACTTTGGGAGATCAAGTCATTAATAAGAATAAACGTTTTAGATATTTTGGATCTATTGTTCAGAGTGATGGTGAAATAGATGGGGATATTATCAGCAGAATTCAAGTTGGATGGTTTAAGTGGAGGAATGCATTAGGCTTGTGTGATAAAAAAGTCCCCCTCAAACTTAAGGGAAAGTTCTATAAGATGGTGGTGAGACCTACAATGTTTTATGGTGTCGAATGTTGGCCATTAAAAGAGAAGCATAATACTAAGTTAATTGTTGCAGAGATGAGGATGCTCAGGTGGATGAGTGGCTTTACCCTTAGAGATATGATACGAAATGAGCATATACATGAAAAGGTTGGAGTAGCTCCAGTGGAAGACAAGATTAGAGAGAGTCATCTTAGATGGTTTGGTCACATAAAACATCGGCCTTCCAATGACCCGGTTAGAAAAGTAGAGGTAGACCTAAAAAAAATTGGTTAGAAATTATTAGAAATGATCTTTCTTTATTAGATTTAAACGTAAATATGACTTTTAACAAGACATAATGGAGAAAAAGAATTCATGCAGCCGAACTCATATAGCAGGACAAATACTTGATGATGATGATGATGTTGTTGTTGTAATAAACCAAATAAAAAAGGGAGACATGAAGAATGTTTGCACTAAAATCATCTCATGTACAACTGTCCAACTAACCCATATTAAAACTAAAACAACAACAAACAAGTACAACTCTCTATGTACAACTGTCCATCTAACCCAGATTAAAAAATAAATCTGTTTCAAAAGAACTTTTTTACATCAGCCATGTTCCAAGATGTTTGATTAGCTATTTTAATTTTTGCTGAGAGCTGCTTTTTTTTTGTCAAAATTTTCCAATCCTGTGTTATCAAAACCTAACCGCAAACTATATTCTTCTCTGCTAGTATGCTTTATATTTTGTTCAGGATAACTTTTATGCTTTCAAAATAAAATTGCCCCAAATGAAGCTTTAAATAACAGAATTTGATTGATGAAGTGTTATTGATTGCAGTTGCTCTTGCTTACTCTCTCCAAATCATTGATGAAAACGAGATTCCAGTGACTGAAAACGATGTTTCTGTAGATGCTCTCGTCTCACCATCAGGTCTTATTCCGATCACTCCTGCATCATTTAAGGATTTGTGATTAACGCCTCTCTTGTCACCCAATCTACTAATTAATAACATCACATATTGGTTAGAGTTGTATTTATTGATCTACTAAATTTTATATTAATATTGCTGTTACTTCAAATTTAATAAATTTTTTATTTTGGTAGTAAGAGTGACTTTTTATAATTTATTAGTATTATTTTTTAGAGAGAGACAGTATAAAAAACAAGTGTAGTTTCAAAGTAGTTTGAGCTATAAACTACCAATTTGAAAGGGGCAAAGGATTGATGTTCCATGCAACTTTCATGATAAAAAAATGAAGAAATTGATTCATAATTTAGCTTTTTTTGGTTTTCATAAGCCTTCACTTTAATTAAAAAGATCTATGACTTAGGTTTCTTTTAAGTCAATTTTCTAATTGCTTTGTGTAGTAGCTTTTTAGCATAATTTTTTTTTAAAAATAATGAAAAATAGTGGTAAAAAATTATCCTAAACAAATCATTAATGACTAGAGAAATTTGTTTTATCAAAGGGTTCGTTTGAGATAACTTTATTACTATTTTTAAAGCAATTTTTTAATTTAAAAAACTTAAAATTTTTTTAAAAAATTGTATTATAAACAACAACAACAACAACAACATCAAGCCTTTATCTCACTACGAGGAGGTTCATTGGAACATATAATTAGAAGGAATTTTTTTGTTCCAAGATATTTTGATTAAAAGTAAATTTAAACGAGCTTTAATTTTTTTTTTAAATTTATTCTATGATAAGAATAATATATGTGTAATTAATTAAAATGTATAACATATTTATCTCAATATAATTTTAAAATTTTAAAAACTCTAATTAAATTTTTTGATATATTAACCCACTTGTTTTAACAATTTTAATGGTTAACAAAAAATTTTTTTAAAAAAAATTAACATATTTTTTATTGGGTGATTTACATATTTAGCATTTAAAAGTATTAAATATATTAGTTGCTCTCATGTCATTATAAACTTTAAAAAAAATAATAATAATAACTACAAAAGTTTCATTACATAAACCCTATCTACTAAATGCATTCGTGATAAAAATGAAGGCATAATCAATCTTCAAAGAGAGTTCTATTATTTTAGTAACTTTATATTCCTTTCTCCTATAGCAAATTTAAAATAAAAGCTATTGTGAGAACCATCATCGTTATTTGTTAGGGCGTCATTTGCTTTCTCACAGTTATAGTTATGACAAGAAAGTGAGTTTTCATAGGGACAAGAAAGGAAGGAAAGAACATCTTTGTATTCTTAGAATAATTAGTTTTCGTTTGGGATATTTTTTTTATTACTTTTTAAAGTAATTTTTTAATACAAAATTTTTTAGTTCAAGAAATATATGTTCTAAAAAATTGATTTAGAAAACTATAAGAAACCTGCCTCATACGAAGCCTTAATGAGAAGAGAGATAATTTATCGGTCATTGGAAATGGTATAGGACTATTTGGTTGGATGATTTCAAAACGGATGTTTCAGGAATTTCTAGTAATTGAAATAAATGTATTTTAGAAATATGAGAGTTGTTTGATTGAATATGAATCAAATATATTGATTTTTATATATTTGTTATAATATATAAACGAACTTTCTCTTTCTAAAAACACTTTCTTTCTCTCTCCTCCTAAGCTAGCTAGATGATCAAATGACCGAGAAAATGGATTTTAAAATAAATAAAAATTCTCAGAATGGCCTAGCACTGCGACACTCAATTATGGGCGCTATGTCGCTCAAAAATCTGCAATAACCAAAGAGCTGGCGCTACAATATCACTTTCTGATGCCTTGACTGAGTGCAGCGCCGTGATACTCGAACATAATGACATTGGGGAGCTCCAAAAGTTACATTCTTAGATTTTTCTGAAATTCACATACAACACTTAGGACTCATTTTAGAACACACCCAATCATTTTCAAATATTAAAACACTTCATAGCATATGCAGATGGGTTCAAACCTAAAATTTCAAATCTTTACTATTTACTTTTTTCGAGTTATTACGCAATGTTCCTTAGACATTTAAACGGCTTTATAACATTATAATTGAGTGAGCTAGGGCTTATCATATTCTTCTCATTAAGATATTCATTTTGATTATTAGCACGGGAGATTCGAAGATTGGTCCCTCAAATAGCATCATAAAATTTTCAATTATGTTTCAAGTACATGACTTGGGCTAATTTGGACAAAAATTAGAACACTTTTGTCGTTGTTTGTTTGAGCCAATCAAAATATTTATTTCAACTATAAATTTTTTTAAATTAGAGTTTGTACAATAATAATTTGATTTTGATTTAAAAAAGTTGAAAAAAAAATAAGGGAGTGCTTGGTTTAAAATTGTTTCCTAAGGGAGGATATGCTAAGCAAAATAAGAGTTAAGCCTTGTTGCGGGCTAGAATATATGAGGCGATAGAGTTAGAGTTTTTCATCTTAGCGTTGTACGGATATCTAGCACACAAATAGGGAATTCATAGAAGATTTTTTACGTAGAAGCCCCCGTAAAGGGAAAAATCACGGGGCTACACCTGGTTGAAATGATTCCACTAATATTTGAATATATTACAAATGATTGATTCGTCCTCAAAATTGAGAACAATTGGATTACAATAGTCAACCATCAGGTTGAAATCTAGTGACGAATGGAGATCAATTATAAGTTTGGTGACGTTCGGTGTCCGGGCAGAAGTTTCTTGTCAGTCAGTAATCAAATTGAAGTTCGACATTACTCGTTGGATGGGTAGAAGTCTGGCTTTGGTCGGTGGCCGGGCAAAAATTCAATGTCAGTCGGTGATTGGGAGGAAATCCAATGTCAGTTGACAGCCGGATGCAAGGGCGGAACTAGCCATAATTTTCAGGGGGGCAAACGTATAAGTAACTGTTCGCATATATGTCGGGGGTCTAAGGGGGCAGCGCCCCCTAGCGGGGTTCGACCTGCCCGGTCAGGTTGCAGAGTCAAGGGGCAGCGCCCCTGCGAGAGTTTTCTAGGGAAACGCCCCCGAAACAAATTTTGATTTAATATTTTTCTTTGTATTTGGTTCATCATTCTCTAACAATAATACATCTACACAATGTATTTAATTATATTGGGGGAATTTGCCTAATGACCATAGTATTTTAACATTTAGGGGGGGGGGGGGGGAAATTTCCCCGTATATATTAAATGAATACAAATAAGTTTTATTAGAACAAATGCCAATCTATTTATAACTATTAATTATAATGATGGTTCACAGACCTCTTGAAATCATTAAGGCGAAGAAAGAGTGATCTTATTGTAGTTTTCATGTAATTAAGGGGGTCATAATACATAATATTTATGATGATTAGAATATTTTATTTCAGATAGAGTAGGGGTGTCATTTTAGGTGGATAGGTCGGATTCAACCTGATTTGAAGTTGACCCTGGGGTCAAAAATATTATTTTTCAACTTGACTTATTATTATATAAATAGTATTTTTTTTTTTTAAATCAACATGACTCATTTAACCTAAAAACGATCCGTTAACTAAAAAATGGCCTATTTAACTAGAATCCAACTCATTTAACTCTAATGATAATCAAGTCAATTTGAATTTTTAGATCAACTCAACCTACAAATTAATCGGATCAAATCTAATTCAAATTTTTTGAGTTCGATTTGATTGAAGTTATCGGAAAGGATTATTTATTGAAACTCATAAGATTGAGTGGTAGCTAAAATTTTTTTGTCATATTCATATTTGATTAAGATTATCAGAAAGGATTATTTATTGACACTAATATTCAAATTTTATTGACACTCATAGGACTAACTTGAGCTTGGCAGACCTATTCAATTGCAAGTTCGAGCTCATATCAAATTTATATTGTGAGGTTAATTAAAGTCAAGCTCAACTCACATCAATAATAGTAGGCTCGAGCACGACTCATGAGTTTGAGTCAAAATATCAAAATCCTCGTGACAGGAGTTCGTTGGCATCAATAGGGGATTGTTGGAGATGGTTGTAATAGACCAAAATTTGGCTATCGAGATATTACTTGCTTTGACCTAGCGGCTTTACGATTTTATCTTATTGGTGTAACTTTACGGGAGATCAAATATCCTAAGAGTGCTCCTACTATGCAAGTACTACTAATTTTGAAATTTCTAATGAAATTCCTACTGGTACACCAAAAGCCACCTCAACATTATAACATGTTTTTTTCTTGAGGGATTTCACAATGGCATTGACAAAAATTGATAGGAGAAGCATGGACGTCGCAACGAGAGCTTGCTAGAGATGACATTGATGGTAGTTGACTTGCGACAAGGGAAGCGAGGACGATGCAACTCGCGATGGGAGCTCAATATAAAAGGCATCAATGGAACCAGTAGCAATTCATGACGAGAGATCGGGAGAAAGCAAATGGACCAATGAGATTTGGAGAAGAGGAGTTATTTTTAAAAATTTCAAACATATTTTAATTTAAAGCCCTAAATTAATTAACTGAGAATAATCAGGAATTAGGAATCAAGAAAAACCAAAAACAAAAACAAAAAAATTAAAAGTAAAAAATAAATAAAAAGGAATTAAGAATCAAGAAGTCTCGTAAGCTAACAACCAGAACCTCATCAAGCTCAAATTATAGCTCATACAATAAAGAAGCTATAATCCAAGTTCAAGCTTGAGCTCGCGGATTGAAAAGCTTAAATATCAAGCTTGTCAGCAAGTCAAGTTCAAGCGGACTCGTGAGTCAAGTCGAGTCACTTACACCCCTTTATTTAGATCACATGATAATTTCACTTGTTATTTAATAATTTTTGGTAAATATTAATCGAACACGGAAATCATTTAATCTTTTTATTAATTAACTCAAAATTGTAAATCAAAACGATACTGAAGTGATACTAAACTGCTCCCAAAAAATTCAATTTAGTCCATTTAATTTTAAATTTTATCTTTTAGGTTGATTTGCAAATCATGAATTGTTTGAAAGCAAATAAAGTTTTATATAGCGTGTGGTATTAGTTATAATGCTGGATAGAAAGCGTAATTTAGAGAAAAAGGCCATTATGACCAAAGATTAGTTGAACTGTCATAGTACTATTTTGTTTGTGCTAATCTTTGCTTTAAGAAATAAAGAATCAGATTGGTTTGAGTCAATCACTAAAGTATACTATAATCAATCATTTTGATTTTAACACTGACTTCGTTTGAGATAATTTTTTTATTACTTTATAATACTTCTGTAAATAAAGTAATTTTTTAAAAGCTATTGTAGAAACTAATTTATTTGTATAATTTTTTTTTAAACTGTAAAAAATTAATGATCAAATAAAATTTATGGCTGCGATTTGAAAAACAAAATAGAAAGAAAGCTGTCCCAAAAACTAAGGCTTCGTTTGAGACAACTTGCTTACTGCTTTTGAAAGAAACTTTTTAGGAAGCTACTTTATGAGAAAGTTGTCCCAAATGAAGTCTAACCCTCAATTTACACAATTATAAAATAATTATAGAGAAAAAAAAATTCTATTGGATTTCTATCATTAATATCAATTAAATTTATTTATATTATATCTTAAAGCTCAATTTCATTTTTTTTTATTTCGTCGAGAAATATAAACAAAAGTTTTGTTCATACAAAAATACTCTCAACTTTGATCATAAATTACTCATTTAAAGTCTATTATAACAAACATTAATTCAAGAGTAAAACTTGATCACAATTGAAACAATATTCAAGAAAAAAATTTAAATTTGTTCTAATTATGTTCAAATCTTATTCTAACTATACACAAAGGTTTCAAATAAAGTTCGAACAAGGATTAGGCGGTGTGGGTTCGAATAAGGTTTGAACAAGGTTAATTCATGATTTGAACAATATTTGAACATAATCTTAATTCGTTAGATGCAACAAAATGTGATTAAATAGCTTGAACAAGATTAATCTATTTTTCTTGGACGGCCACCTTAGGCTTCACCGATGCGGGTAACATGATAACTTGCTTGATTTTATCATGAATTTCATGTGTCCTCTTTTTCTTGTTAAATAAATATTTTCAATTCATGCAGCTAACAATTCTTATTGAATATAGAGCTTAGAATATAAGCTACAATAACTATCACCTTAGTCCCAAAAGGCAACCAACAAAAGTTTATATGAGTGATTCATAACATCAAGTTTTTTATATGTAAATGTTCTCTCTCAAAAATTAAAACTACCATTAAGAACACCATCAGAGTTATGCAATTCAAATTGACTAATAGGGTAGAATCAATAGATAATCAAGTTTTGCACTCTTTAGAAGTTTCTCCAATTCATTCTTAATTTTCTTTGCTAAAATAATTATGTGTTCATTGTAACATTGTGTCATTGCTTGTTGTTTGATAGAAAATTCTCTATCAAATTTAAGAAAAAATTCAATAAGATGGTAGTGAGACCTGTCATGCTTTATGGTGCAGAATGTTGGTCATTAAAATAGAAGCATAATATTAGAGTGTTGCAGTGATGAGGATGCTCAGGTGGATGAGTGGCTTTACTCTTAATGACAATATATGAAATGAGCATATATATGAAAAGGTTGGAGTAGCTCCAGTGAAAGATATGATTAGAGAGATCAGTCGTCTTAGATGTTTTGGTCACATAAAACATCAGCCTTCTTCTGATGACCCAATTAGAAAAGTAGATGTATTAGATTTGACTTATGTTAAGAAATGTATATATAAACTTAAAAAAAGACTTGGTTAGAAAATATTAGAAATGACATTTCTTTGTTAGATGTAGATGAGAATTTGACTCTTAATAAGTCACAGTGGAGAAAAAGGATTTATGTAGCCGAACCTACATAGTGGGATGAAGGCTTTTACTTGTTGTTGTTGTTGTTGTTATTGTTATAACATTGTCTCAATTGAAAAACAAATTTTTCATTGTGTGCCCCAAAATCTTTTACAATGTAACTCCTGAAAAGTAGCATGCACTCTTCATAACATTGTTAAAGCTCTCTAAAATATTAATTGTAATCAAGTTTTATTGATTTTCAGGGAATATATCATGAGCTTATCACTCAAAGCCAACCTCAATCTCAAGATGAGATGATATAGCTAGATTCCTGAGAAATTTGTTAAAAAGTGCTTAAAGAACTAAACTCTCATGTAAGTCTTGAAAATCAAGTGATCTTTCTCATGTTAGTTATCGATTTTAAACTTCATCGCGATATTTATTATCATATGATTAGTTTAAGTTCCGTGGTATACCTTTGAAAAAAAAAAATTATAAAGCATTTATATCAGAGACAAACATTAAATTTTTCATCATGCCTATTTATTATTTTATGTATATCAAAGACCAACATTAAAAGTTTCAATATGCCTGCTTATTAAATGCAACCATAATAATACTATAATTATTTGCTAGTTTCTATCATTTTGTATATAAAATCGTGATCAGCTCTTCATAGAAAGTACTTTTAAATACCATCAATCATCTACAACAAATGCTCAACCAACTTATTTTGGATTCAATTAATATATAATTATAAAAAAATGCGAAAATCATACGGCGGCCTCGCTACGATTTTCCCACCGCTGTACGGCGAAAAATCCTAACCAAAAAACGAACGGCCGCAATAATCGAATTTTTTTCCCTCCTAGGAATCCTGCAGGCATCAACCAAGCGATTCTCCCACGCGTTCTGCTTCTCCCACCGCAGTGCCTATTTCCATAGTAAGATATTTGTTTATTTATTATTATTTTTATAAAATATCACACTGATTATTTATACATTATAATTTTAATCTCAAAATATAATATTGCTCAAATTTAGATTTCTTTAAGATGACTTTATTAGTATTTTTTAAAGAAAAATTTTAGTACAAAAATTTAATTTTAGTCATAGAATATATTATTACTTTAATTTAGACTTTATTTGGGACGACTTTCTTATTGCTTCTTAAAATAATTTTTTAGTATAAAATTTTTAATTTTTGCAGTAAAAATTTTTTTAAGAAGAAATAAGAAAGCCGTTCAAACGAAACCTTAATCCCTCAATTGTACAAAATTAATAAAAAATGATACATTTTTTAACTAAATTCAGATCAATTTTATACTGTCGAGATACTAAATTTTGATCAATTATATGTTACAATTTCAATAGAGGATCTATTTTGAATCAATTTTATATCCTGAGGGTCAACGTGATATTCTGCGATTAAATTTACTATACATGAATAATCTGGAGAGTACTTTGATTTTTTTTTTTAATTTTATATAAATAAATGTATTTGAATAGTAACTTTTTTAGTAAGAGCACTATGAAAATATTTATTTAATAATAATTTAATGTTTTTTTTTCACAAATTATTTATATTGTTACACTGTTTTTTTTTTATATTTTATGTGTTTTAATTATGAATATGATGAAAATAATGTAAATAATTAGATAAAGATATTAAAAATATAATGTTATTATTTAATACTATTTTAGAATTAAAATATAAAATAAATGCATAATATAAAGAAATAAATTTTAATTTTATTAATTATAAAATGTTTAAAGAAATGTTTCTAGTTTTTATTAATTTTGATGAGAAAGTATTAAAATATTAATTAATAATGATGTGATAATTTATTTAAAATATTACTATTTTATATATAATTAATAAGTCTGAATTAAGATTTTATTTTAGTTTAAATTTGATAAAAATTAATAAAAATTTTTAATTTTAGAATTTGTATAAATTTATCTCAAATGATAAAAAGACCAAATTTGAAGTATAACTATAATTCAACTCAAGTGCTAAATCAACGCGATCTTCTGAACTCGCCACGTGGCATATGTCTAGTTGCGGTGGGTATAATAGGCCAGGGCCCCGTGGACTGGCTGTCGACCCTCTCTCTCTCTCCTTTTCTGAGCGGAAAGCGGGGGATTGTTGAAAGTGGATTAGAACGACTTTTCTAGTTTGCTCTCCCATCTCAGCTTCCATTCGGTAGATGGGATCTTGCGTTTCGAGGCCGGAGGGCTGCGTTGGAGGCCGACGCCGGCCGGCGGCGGATGGGCAACGTCGGCATCGTAGGCGGCGGGTTATACGGAGAAGGGTTAAGTCCATGGAGACGATCCAGGAGTTGGAGGTTGAAGGAACCCTCGTGGACGGACATAATCGACTTTGCTATGCTAGTCCCACTATCCAAGGTTCGGCGCCGTGTTTGTTCCTCTCTTCATGGGTTTTTTTTTCATCAGTTTTTTGGAAGAATGGGAGACGCTTGACCGATCTGGATGATTTCGGAGAATTCAATCATTTTGGTTGGTGCATTGACATGCTTTTTTGTTGCTTATTCCGCGTCGATTGCGTTAATTTTGGTGGTTCATTCTGCCGAATTAATCTTGTGATGATGTTGGTGTTCTGATCTTGTTCATGTTAGTTGTAGCTCTTGGATTCCAAGAGAAGTAAGCGGATTAATCTGCTCCTAAGTTGCGTTACGGAACTGCTTCGTGTTTGTGATTTTAGGCATTTCTGTGTCTGTATTTAGCGAAGGTTTTTGTGATCGAGTGGATTTCTCTGTTCTTGAATTCATGGTGGTGTGAGTTATTATGACATAGTTTATGAGACGATCTCCTGGTCCATGTGTTTCAGTTGACAGTTTGGTATCTATGGATTTTAGAGTTCTTTCTTTATTAGTCTTTCTATGAATGCTGTGTTTAGTTGGACTTTGTGGTTTTTTTAGGTTTCAACTATTTTTAGGTTTGCTTGAATCTTTATTGGAATAATTATGACTCTGCCAGGAAGCGTAGAGGATATATGGTTTGACTCGATTACTGTCATAGAGTCAGACTGTGACGATGATTTTCAGAGCGTTCAGGAAGGTGAAGTAATACGATGATTTTTGCATGAAATTTTGAGAACGTAGTTACTAGTTCTCTTGTTGTAGATATGTGCTATTTAACCTTAGGGACAGATGATTTCGTTTTCTTATTTGCAGATGATTTCTCTTTTAGTGGATTGGAAGAGGCAGTTTCAGGTTTTCCACCTTCCAAAGATGCTCAGCATGGAGATGGAAATTTTAATTTTGTGGTGCCTGTCCTTGGTCATCATCAGAAGAGCCTGATTTCAGGGGAATCTTTCGTAGGAAATTCAGAGCATAGCGGCAAAGTTCAACCTGTTGTCCCTGTGACTAGTTTGAAAAGTTTTGTTAGTCATGGTGATGTATCTAGCCTCTCTGTGGATGAAGCTTCTCATAGGGATGGAGGAGAAGGAATTTTGGATAATTGTGGCATGTTACATAATAATTGCTTGCCCTTCCTTGTCACCACTCTACCAACTCTTGAAAAGAGAAAATCGATTAGTTCTAGTCCACCAAACTCGGCCAAAAAGGCAACACTGAAGCTCTCCTTCAAGCGTAAGTCTGGGGATGGGCATCCTTCTGCATCTGCATGTGAGTTCTTCCTTCTTTTTCCTGAGATCATTTAAATTACGTAACTATTATTAGAACACCATATAGCATACACCTGGAGTTTTACATGTTTGCTCAGCGCATAATTATTTGCAAGGAAATTAAGTTCATTGATGCACTTTCATTTTATTATATACTTTTTTAAAATCATATTAATCAAAGAAGTAATTAGCTTTTATTTTAACCATAACTAGAATAATTTACTGTAAAGATACAATCGGCCACTGTCAGTTTGCAACCTTGAACCTTATAATCATTTTATGATTGTCGGCTTCAATAGTTTATTCTTGCTTTTTTTTTTCAAAATTAATAATTTTAGATTTCATTAATACCATTTTTAGCAATAATTATTTTGTACTAACTATTTTTGATATCTAATATCATTTTAAAAGGGTATTGAGTGTTTTTATTTATATTGTCTCATCTCCTTATTTGTTCTCATTTTGTGCTTGTTTTATTTCTTCAAAAGTAAAATTGTTTGGTTACACTGCTTATTTCATAATTCACAAGGTTTCTATGCTTTTAAACCTTGAAAATCACCAATTAAACTGTTTAAAAATTTGAAGGAATTTTTATCTATTCCTGACCGTGAAGAATAAAAAAAAAACTGTCTTTGATTTTCTATTGGTAAATGAATCAATAAATGGAATGGATGCCATATAAATATTAGAATTCATGAAAGACAAGAATTGGAGAGCTTAAAAAGTTTTTATCTATTCCGCAAACGCCAGCTAGCACACACCAAAAACACATTCATGCTTGCTTGTGCTATCCTTTGTGAGGAAATATCTTTAGTCTTCACCGCAATGAACTATTTATCTTATTATATAAATTTTCTAATCATATTCTAAAACAGTAAGTGGAATTTGTTTTATCCATAATTTCTTGAATACTTTACAACAATACAAAAAATATTTAATTTGTTTAACTATTCCTTAAACATCATGTAACGCATACCAAAAGCTCATACTTGTTAATGTTTGCTTATTGTGCTATTCTATGAGAGGAAATTATGTTCACCGCCATATATTATGTCTAATTATATACTTTCCAGTTATATTCTAGAACAGTTGGTAGAGTTTGTTTTAACTGTATTTACATGAATACTTTACTGGAGTAATACTATAAGGGCATTCAAGTTGTTTCCTTGAATCTTATAGTTTATTTGGCTTTTGCCAGATTTAATGGTTTATTCTGGCTTATGTTTTAAGAAGTATAATTTTAAATTTTAGAGATATCATTTTACTAATAAATCTTCTGTGATGTACTAAGTGGGTTTCTAATCGTATTTTAGAGGTACGTGGAAGTGTTATTTTATTCTGTCATCCATTTGTTTTGTTCTCTTTTGGTGTTTATTTGTTTTCACTTGAAATAAAGTGTGGTTCCACTACATATTTCCTAATTCACAAGATTGATCTTTTTTTTGAAATATGTGAAATCACTTATTAAGTGCTTTAATGTTTGGAGTAGAGCTTTATGTTTCTGACAAAATAAAACAAAAGAAAAAATGAAATTTTTTATACTCAAAATCTGTTTACTGAAAGGAAAAAAAAATCAAGTAATATGAATGAATCTAAACATGCTTTGGTCACTGTAGTTTTGGATGTCATCACAGTAAATCTTTGTTAGTTTACTATTCTGTAATTCTCTCTTTTTCTTACTCTCTTGATTTTTTGGAACATCTTATATTCAACATCAAGCGTGAGTTATCAAGAAAACATGCATTGGAAGAGCATGCAAAAGCAATTAGTAGAAAAGAATAATAATTTTGCTGATTGTAGATATTTGGATAGCTTTACCTATTTCATATTAGACAGGGCGAGTTCTTGGGACGGCAGTATTTTAGGAATCAGGATCCAATCAAATTGATCTTTCAGTCATGCTCTGCTAAACCAGCCCTGCTAATTTTTTCAGCATAGAAACGATACAGGACCATTTTTCCTATTTACAATCTGCTTGACCCTTACAATTGCAATATACAGGTATATCCACTGAAATCACATCAGAGTGGCTGAAATACTTGACAAAAACGCATTTTATCCACCAAAACAAATGAAAAACTGGCAATTACTATCATTCTGGGGTATAAAATGAATACATGTCAATTGAGAAACATTATTAAGCACTACATAAGCTCACCATATAATCAACAATAAAAAATTTTGTTGGACCGCTAGTAAATGGAGCACTCTCAAATTCTTGAATAACCTTCCATGGTACCCTAAATTAAGATAAAAATAATAATATGAAGGGGTGAGTACTAAACTGAATAGATAATCAAACTTATATAAGTAAAACTACATGCACAAGGGACGTGTGCATATTTGCAAGGGAAGTCTATTTGCTTGAGGAAGTGTATATACAACACAGGGAACCCATCAAGAGAGCATCAGCTGTAATGGGAGGCATCATAAAAAAGGCTAAGCACTGATTCAACAATAACAACAACGTGCCATCAATATAATATTACGATCAAACTGTATGAAAATGTGTAACAAGGAGTAATAGGTTTGTCTTTCTGAAGTCACTGATGGGGAGGTTGTCATCTCCAGAGAATTGGCCTCTTCCAATGTGAGTCGGTTGGCTCCAATAATAAACTCATCCATTCAGAACTTAGAGGGTGTACCCTTTGGTCTACGCACATGAACTCATCTCTGTCGTAACATAATACCATTGACACTGCTTATGCAAATCACAGGATAGTATCTTATTCAATTTAGTTATATTGTCTTATTAATTATGTAGATTTCCAATATGCGGCAAATATATAATAAATTTAAATGCTTGCAATATGTTGATGTTTAATGTTTCAAAGGAATTGATAAACAATTTGGTAGGTCTGCATTGTTATGAAGTGATAAATAAACTATGCAATCATGAAATGATCATACCAAATCTAAAGAAGAACTTTATTAGCAATAGCACGCGTAAATAAACTTATACTATTAAGTCTGAAATTACTTATCGCAACAGTTAAAAAAAGGTGATCCATTGGAACTTACACAATGCAGCCTAGAGTTATAATAACTTCTCCTTCATGTGTTCTGCACTGAGACTTACAAAGGGCTGTAAACACTAAGAAGCATCTTCAAGCAATCATGCAGTATTATGGTAGAAAGAGATGATGGTTTTCCTTAAGTATCTAAACGAAGATTTGAGCCTCATAGAGTAGTTTCTGTTTGTGGAAGTCTTTCTATGAAGTTGCATAGGAAAACAAATTTTCTAGGAGCAGCGAGTGAGGCAGGCTGAAATGCCTGTATGCATCACTAGTGGTTCTTAAAAACGGGGCAGGCAATGCTAGAGAATATCTTATTGGCAGACAATTTTCTTGTCCCACTTTGTCTCGTGTATTTTTGATCTTCTCAGCATCCTTTCCTCAAGGAATAAAATGATAATTCTGATAAGTGAATTGAATTTCCCAGTAAAATTACATGCATTTGGTGTACTTCATTATTTACTTCGATCAAAACATTAGACACTTCACCATATCCATTATTATTATTATTATTATTATTACTCAGAGTTGTTATCTAAGCTTAATCAGCAACCCCAAAAATGTCGAGCATCTGCTGGGATCTATAGATGCTTTAAAGAAGTAGGTCCTATTCTTTACTGGGGTTATGAACCTAGCTTAAATATGACAAAATAGCATCCTCTTTTTTTTTTTTTAGGGATGCAACATAAGTTAACTAACTAGGTGAATTGACATTCTGGAGTATTGATTGAAGTGGCAATCTGTAAAATTGATTTTCTAAAAAAAAAATGTGATCATATCCACAAAATATTTGAACCTAGTGGCTTAAACTACAGGTTGTCATTATGTATGAAGGCATATGTACTAATTATCTTAAATTTGATTATATATACTCGCATTATTATCTTCGAGATGTTGATCATATGATATAAATTTATGCACATGTGATAGAAACTGTCAGCCTTTTTTTTCTAGTCTCGTTCTGCATTGTTTGAAGAAGCTCCATCAAAATTCACCAGAATATACCCTGCAGGCTGTGCTCAATGTGTTATAATTTACTTTGTTCACATATTGTTCTGTCTTGAAGCAATACCTTGCATTAGTAACCTATTCCTAAAGCATCGGTCTTTCAAATATTTACCCTTTATCAATTTACGTCTGCAGATTTTAATTGAGTCTTCGGTTAACTTTCTGTTTTGTAATTTTTTGTCTTCATTCCTATTTCAGCTTTTACGAAGCCTTTCCTTGAAAGACCACTGGCAGGCTGTCAGGTTCCATTCTGCCCGCTGGAGAAGAAAATGTTTGATTGCTGGTCACAAATTGACCCTAATACATTTAGGGTTCGTGGAAAAAATTATTTAAGGTGCTGCTAAAGTTGCACTGCTTGATTGATTATTTGATTTCTTAAGCTGCTTCTATATTCATAATTACTGAGCATATTTTCTTGACAGGGATAAAAGGAAAGATTTTGCCCCGAACTTTGCAGCATATTATCCATTTGGTGTTGATGTCTTCTTGTCTCAACAAAAAATAAGTCACATTAGCCGCTTTGTGGAGCTTCCCAATGTCAATCCATCTGGCAAGTTACCACCTATCCTTGTAGTCAACGTCCAGGTAATTTCTTTCTCTAGAAATGATCTACATGCAGATTTCTATTACTTCTTTTCCAGAGTTTATTTTTAAGTATTTGGCTTCTTTTGATGATCTTGTACTGGACTGGATGCATTTTGACTCTCTAGTGAAACTTCTTATTATCACCCTCATCGTTCTCCGGCTACCCAACGCTTAGGGGGGTAGCTTTATTAATACTATTGATTTATTATTGTTGAGTGTGATATGAGATCGAAACTCTAGTGTGCATTTTTTTTATTACTAGTACTTGTTTGCACATCTTTTTCATTCATTAAGAATGACGCTCCTTTTTTTTTCCTCCACTATATGTTTCTTATAGCCGTGAAATGCATTGTTGATATTCTTCATCTAGCTGTTCCCATGTTTAATTGAATTGGCAGATTTCTTTTTCATTTTCAGATTCCACTGTATCCTGCGGCAATCTTTCAAAGTGAAACTGATGGGGAAGGAATAAGCTTTGTCCTATATTTTAAGCTCTCTGAGAAGTACCAAGAACTTCCAACCTACTTCCAGGACCACATTAGAGTAAGTTGTGATATGTGATTCTGCAGCTTACTACTGTTCTTGCACGGGGGTATTTTACAACGCCCAACTGTATTTATCAATTGTTTTGCTAATTTAAGCTGTCATCACTTTGGGGAACTGTGATAATCGTCTCAATTCAGTGCTGCAAATTGTTTACTGGTGCATTTTTTGTAGGGGGCATTTACGGGTTACATTTTTCATGAGTAGTTTTGAATCGTTATTATAAACTAATGTTTACCCCAAAATTGGAGCAATCAGGTTTTTAATCGATTGGGTGTAAAAGGTTAATATAAACTTTATAGAAAGAGTGACATTAAATCCCAAAGTTAACATACAAAATGAAAGACTGACATTAACGAGCAAAATATTTATAATTTCAATTTCTCAGGGGCAGGATGCTCAATGTTTGACCACCAACGTTCTCGGATTTAGCAACCCTGTCCACCCAGTAAATTGTAGTTCGTCAATCCTGAGTTATGGATCATTCAGCTAGACTAGTTTTATATATAGATGGAGTATGCATGTCTTGTACATGATTTCATGGGCATGCATCCTCTCTCTATATGCTAAAAACTTTCTGATAGACCGGTCCAGGAGGGACCGATCAGGTCTAGAAGGGACTAACTCTGTTCTAGTCCTAGCAGAAGCCTGGTTCGCTTGTTCCGCCCCAGTAGCTGTCCATCCCCCTTGGGGTGGGTTCCACAGCATAACACAAAGAGAGGGGATGGCAAGGAGAGATTTTGAAATTAGGAGGGTTGTTTTGGTATTTTGCATTTTATTGCATGCTTTAAGTAGTTGGTTTTTCCCTAGGGTTAGGGTTATATATTTTTTTATTGTATTGAATTTTCCTAAGCAGAGAAAGGGACTCTAGTGGGCGGCTAGGGTTTGGGAGAGCTTTATCTTTCTCTCCAATCGAAGATCCATTATATCTTGTTTGTTTTTTCTTCTTATCATCGATTAAAAAGTTTCTCTTGTGAGATTCTACTTGGATCTTTTTTATTCGCTGTTTTGTGCTCGCTAAAATTCAATTTCAGTCAAGAGTTTCTCTTATTTCTAGAAGCATTTCATATCACTTTCCCTAGATATTTGGTTTTTTTTAAAATTAAATGCACCCATAAAGCATGCCTCGCCTTTTGCCAGCTTGTGGTATTATCAGTAAGGTATTAAAATATGCTAAAATAGTATTGCTGTATGATTGGTATTTCTTTATTTATGTTTTGCCATGAAGTGTGCTCCATTCTACAATTGATACCAAGTCTATTGCAGATGTTTGTCATTGGGTGTATTTATCACTTATCTTTAACACTTTTTTATCTATCTGTAAAAATGTAGAAGTTAATTGACGATGAAGTGGAAAAGGTCAAAGGCTTCCCTATGGATACAATTGCTCCATTTCGTGAAAGGTTGAAAATACTTGGTCGAGTAGCCAATGTTGAGGATCTTCCACTGAGTGCAGCAGAAAGAAAGCTTATGAATGCATATAATGAGAAGCCAGTCCTTTCTCGGCCTCAGCATGACTTTTACTTGGTAAGTTTACTAAAAGAAGTCATGTATTATTTCTCTTTTAACATTTTAAGTTTGTTAGCTGAGTAATTTCTGAATATTAAGAGCATAATATTTTGTCTTGTGAAATTGCCTGACTGCATCGATTCACAAATTGATTTGAGAGGCTAGTTAGGCAACAAATGATTGCATCTCCATTAAGTTCTAGGAACTAGAGAACACAAGATATTTTTGTTTGTTGGGATTTTGAATAAGCCCGAACCTGTACAGTAGAGCTTAATGCACGAACGGCAGAATTTCCTACTAGGTTCTCCTTTTCGTAATATAATGGAAAATCAAGTTTGTTGATGCATTTGCTATTCTTACGTAAATACAAATCTAGAATATCATTCTTTGGACGCACATATATTGAAAACAGTTTTTTATTTTTATTTTTGGAATTTTGTTAACAAGGTTGATAAATTTTGGGTTTCGGCTCAATAATTTTGTTAAGTTATGGCACATATATAAAATTAAGAGGCTTTAGGATAAATCTAAATTTATTTTAATTACTTCATAATTTGTTGCAAATTCTTTTATCTGAAAATGGGTTTCATTTTGAATCCTACTTCCATAAATTCCTATAAATATGGTTCTTTTAGCTGCCATATAAATGCATGGGACATCATGCAAACATTTTGCGAGGAGAGACTGAATCCAATGGCCAATTCCTATTCTAATAACAGGGTAGGGGAGTGAAATTTTAAGGCTTTTAGGCTAATTTTGGGTTTTTGAGAGAGGTTTTGAGTTAAAACGGGAGAGAAAGAGGAAAGAAACGCAGAAGATTTTTTGTTTTGCAATTGCATACTATCTTGAAGCGCAGAAAGTGCGTTTGACTTGGAAAATTTTCTACGATTTCACGGACATGCGGAAAGGTACCCTTTTGAGGAACTTTCAATTGGGTTATTTCTGTTTTTTTGTTAAACTTTCTTCATTTATTTATTTTGAAGGAGTTTTGGTTTTTATTTTGCATTGAGATTGGTGTATTTGAGTTTGGGTAAGTGTGTTTTCTTGGTCCTTTTCATGCTGATCTCCAAGGGAGTTTGATGAAATCTGCCCTTTTCACCTTGCTTTGGATATTGTCTCATGACTTCTCCATTTGTTTAGGGTTTTGATTTAGTGCATCTCCTTTTTTTGTCTCAAATTTGACTTACATGAAATTCGGTCTTGGTTTTGTTTGCAACCATGCTATGATTTGTGTCTCCCCCTACAATAATTTATTGGTTGATGCTATTTTTTATTTTTTATTTGGTACCATATTTTATTATTATTTATTTATTTATATGACACGATAGTTCTTTGATATCCGCCTGAGAATGATTGATATTAGATGTTAAGTTTACAATTGATTGTAAACTTCATGCTAAAGCTAATGAACTGAGTTCAAATTTGAATTTTTTTCCTATTTTCTAACTGATCGTATGTGTTTGACACTAAACATCTATTCCTTCCTCACAGGGAGAAAATTACCTTGAAATTGACTTGGATATGCATCGGTTCGGTTACATCTCAAGGAAAGGATTTGAAACATTCTTTGATAGATTGAAGTTGTGCGTGTTGGATGTGGGCTTAACAATTCAGGTAAAATATTCAGTAGACACTATTAATCATCCAAGTCGTAGGTTAAAAGACATTCACTTATCCATTTTGATTATGAATCATCAGGGGAACAAACCTGAAGAACTGCCAGAACACCTGCTGTCCTGTATACGTCTGAGTGGAATCGACTATACCAACTACCATCAGCTTGCAGTCCATTAAATTATTCTCAAGGAACCAATTCATTTCTATCTCCTTATCCCAGATTACAATATTGACATCACTTGCAATATAATTATATTATAAAAATCATTCTACATAAGAGGATTTTCAGGTCGTGTAGATAGATAGCTTCAGTTGATATGACGGCATTTTTAGGGCACACAAATGTTCAGCAGCGATCACAGTCATGACAAAGTCCATCGCACCGTTGCCTGCTTCTGTGGGTTTAAAAAAAAGTAAAGAAAGTCTTTTTATCTTGTCAATAACTTTGTTTTTTTCTGTTGCAATAAGAAGAGGGAAAGAGAAATGAGGAGGAACATTTGATTTTATTGCTTCTTGTATTATGTGATATTTATTCTTCATTATAAATGCAAATACGCCATTGTTTGCCTGTGCCCATCTCATCTTGACATGGTGTGCAATGAAATAGATGGTAAGTTATTGAAAATCAGCAGCAACTGCGTCAAGTCTACATGGTTTTATTCATTAAATTTATAACAACTTTCTGTGCTAGTGATGTTTGTTGTACCCTTCGAGACTTCGAGTTCAAATTTTCTTATACATCTCAAATTCTTATTTTGTTCTTTTGCTGTCCTATCGTGCATGCCATCACAGAAATGATATCTGCAGATTAATTATTATGTGTGGATGCCGAACCTCGTATAGAGATTAATCAAAATGTATCACATCATCCATGTGCTTAGTATCATGACTCGATATTGCTCAGTACTGCTGATGTTGGGCATTCTGGTTAGTCTATAAATGAAATTTTGCATCTGATCACTGCACAAAATAATTTCTAAGTATGCAGGTATTCCTGATGGCTTGATAAATTTGAGCATTCTCCTTGCGAAATTAAATGTGTTGATTTAATTGGGCATTTCTCCTATCATTATTTGTTAAAAGTTGCTTTAATATTCCTTTTTTTGGTCTACACTTTTGAAAGCACTTTTCTAAAAGTAGGTCGGCAAATATCCAAACCATTACCAACCTACTATCCAACCCTATTAAAATGAAATATTATTTTTATTCTTTACAAAATATTATATTTTGTTCTTTAAATTTTTATCAAATTCTTAATTTTTATAAATAAATTTATGCTGATAATATCTATTTTATAATAAACTGTCCATCAGTTATAATGCTATAGAAAAAAATAATAA
>NW_021318576.1:1877766-1974275 GCF_001605985.2 Dendrobium catenatum | reverse complement strand
TATATTAAAAATGGTTAAAAATAAATATAAAAAAAAAGATAAAAAGAATATATACAGAATATTCTTTTTTGATATTAAGAAATAAAATTCAATTAAAGACAAGTTAATACTTGATGTGACTATTACTGTATTGAAAAATGAGTTTTTTTTTTGTTGGAGATGACCTAATCAATCTCAATTACATGGTTTGCTCTTGTTTGATTGCATGTTATCAGGAAACCTATAGGTTATTTATAGGGGTTTGAAAAATTGACACGACATGAAAATCCGACTGGAATTCGATCAAGTCTTTCGGTTTAGGGTCAACCCGATTTAAGAATGGGTCAAGTTTGGGTCCAGATTTTTAACCCATTTCAATTTTGGGGCCGGATTCGGGTCAACTTGAAAACCCATTTTAGACCCGATATTGACCAACACAACATGCGTACACGATTCGCTGTCACAACTCAAACGCTCGACTCAATGAGATGATGACTCGGGCCCTTGTTTTAGGTTTAGCAGTTTAACCTATTCATTACTTTATTTCAAGTTTTCAATTTGAGCCTTCGACGCTCTCAACTCTCAGTTCTCGCCTCTCTGGATCTGGCTTCTGCCTTGCTGCCTTTCTCTCCTCCACCTCCTGAGCCCTGCTTCTCGTCGGATCCTCTATCTTAATCCTATAGTGTGTTGTGTGCACTCTGTCCATCTGCAGTATTATCATTAATACTATTCTGAGTTTTGTCATTTAGATTTTAGGGTTATTCTTATTCACACTTTTAGTTTAGAGATTTCTTCCATCCAATTTGAAGTAGTTAATGTTTTGGTTTTTCAGTTTTAGACTTTTTGCATTGAGATTTGAGGGCTTTGAGCCTTTGATATGCTGGTTAGGGCATCATTTTTTCCCCATTATTTCTGTTTGATTTTTTAGGGCTTTGTATATTTTAGAGTTTTTAAATTCTGTTGTTAAAAGGTTGTACGAATTCGAGCGAGTTTAGCTAGTATCACTCGTCATGAATTTTTTAGGATTTGTCACTTTGTCTGTTGTTTCCTCTCTATGCCTGTGTTTGTGGTCAATGGTGGCCCTGGTAGGGATAAATGCTAAACATAAAAATAAGAAATACATGTAACATTTTGATATTTAGGAAGTAATACATGTTGTTATTTTGATAATTTGATATTTAGAAAGTTGTGTTTCATAGTGTTATTTTGATAAAGGATGAGCTAGATATATTACATTTATGGAAAAGCAATCAGTATAGGTTCGTTGAGGTTTTTGCAATGACTCGTGACGTGTTGTGTGTTAAAATAACAACAGCAGCCTTCGAGAGTTCCTTCAATAACAGTGGTAGAATTCTAGATCAGTATCAAATTGCACTGAAACATGATATTGTTGAGGCTTTGGTTTGTATAAAAGATTGGTTGTATGGAGATCATGGTGCAATATCATTCAAACCTTACTTAAATTAATATCTTCTACAAGAAAAGTCTTTAATGTTTATATTTCTATTTGTTGCAGTGCTACATGAACCTTAACTTGAAGCTGTGACGAAAAATATCCTAAATTTGATGGTAGAACAAGTTCAAGGAGAAGTTGGGGAATATGATGTTATTAGATAATTAATGGATTTAGTAAAGACATATATAAGAACTGTAATTTGAATATTTGATGGCTAGCTAACAGCTGCAGGCTTGTCGCAACTTGTACTGTTTCTATTATTTTCTTATGCAGAAGCAATAAAACTACTACAGCAGTTCATTATATATTTATATCTACAGTATGCTTAGATGCTTTTATCAGTCATTACACCTGCTTAACAATGAGTCAATGAGCATTATCAAACAAGTCTGCTGTTGGGAACATCAAAACATGACTACACGAGTCATAATTTGTTTTTAAATATCTGATGTTAAAATTTTTTTTTGGCAAGTGCTGAATTTTATTTGCAAATGTTGAGTTCTCTGTGTCTGATTTTTGACATGATTTTAAGGGAAATTAGCAAATTTGATGACTTTAGAACACAATGCACATATCTATTAAGGGGACTCTTAGCAATTTGGTGTATACATGACACATGGAAGTCTATACATGCATTGAGCAAAATCAAGACCATACTCCAAGAGAAAATAACTTTGCAACATGGTCCAACGCTACAAATTAATTCAAGCATGCTTCATATGTATGCCCACTTGCAATGTCTAAAAAAATTCAACAATATTTTATCGTTCATCATATCCTAACAAAATTTCAATTGTTGAGTGCATGCAACCAAAACTTGAGATGGACAAACTTCCACTTATAATAACACAATGTCATCTCATAGCTGATTTTAACTAAGTTTAATAAAGGTTCCAATAAATCTTATGCCATGGGTGTTTCAATCGATATCCATTGCATTCCTCCAAACTAGCTATAACATTAAGGACAAAACTCTACTAATCATGTTTTATTCATTCATATTCAAGATGCAAGTATATGTAGAATGATTTTTGGGACGTCATTTGTGAAAGATCTAAACTTCACACTAAGTTTGATCTACCATCATGGGCGACACAATCACACAATTATTTTTTTTAACAATAAGAGTGTCGTCTAACATTGGTATCTATATATGCAATAAACTTATGAAGCAAGTAGAATGATGTGACATAATCTTTACACTTCATAATATCAAACATGTTCAAAATTTTTCAAGGTTCAAAAAAGTATGGAAAACATTGCATAGATATAGTTCATAGATGATAGAAGAAGTGGGTGATGAAGAGATAAGAGGAGGAAGAAACGAGGAAGAAGAAGAAGAGAATGAAGGAAGAAAGAGGAAAGAGAGAAGGAAGAGGAAGAGTGGGAAGAAGAAGAAGAAGGGGAAAGGTGCAGGAATTTCACCTTGCGAGCAAAGAAGAGCGAGGGCTCGGCTTCGGCGCGCGGCGGCGGGCGCGGCTAGGGCTGGAGGTCGACGAACCTTCGGGTGAGAGAGGCGAACGGAAAGGGGGAGAGGAGGCTTCCGCCTGGGTGATTCGCACGAGCAGAAAGAAAGAAGGCGACAACGTAGGGTTCTTCAGACTTCTCTCGTGCAAAACGGAAGTGACCGAGAGGATAGCCGAATACCTTTACATGTCCGATTCTTCTGAAGCAAATATGCAGACCCAATTTGAGTCAATTAGGGAAAAAATTAAGCTTAAACCAGACCCAATTTGAATCAATCTATACCGATTTGGGCTCAATTGTGTTCTATCGTATTAATTTGTTGAAATTAATTGTGAGTAAATATTGAATATTTGACTCAAATTAGGTTCGACGAAACTCAATCTCAGTCGAGCTTAATGGAATTTTGTGACTCAACTTGAGTCGTCTTGAACTCAAATTGGGCCCGACAAGGCTCAATTAAGTCAATCGAACACGCTCGAAAAGAAATTGCAATAAAAAAATGAGATCAAAAGCGGCATTTGTGTTAGTTTTGATCAAGAGCAAATATTGTATTAAGCTTAATGCAAAGTGCAAACTACCACCATGGATGGTAATAGATAATTAGAAATATCAAATATTCAATATTTACTCACTTTTTATTAATGAGTTGGATGATTTACTCGAGTTTTTCATTAAGGCTTTCTAGTTGTATTGTCTCATGAATTATGATTTAGAATTCTATATGATTAAGACTTTTTAAGTGTTTAACAATCTTCCTTTTGCATTTAATTCAACTTGAAGAGTATGAGTTTGGGCTTGTAAGGTTGTAATTTGAGCTTGTAAGTTGTAATTTGACTATTTGAGTTTCTAATTTTAGATTATTTGGTTTGTAATTTAAGCTTGTAAGTTGTAATTTGAATTTAATTGTAATATTTTATGTGTAAAAATTTTAAAGTTTAAATAAAATTTACCTCTTGACACTTGCCAAATGATGTTGTTACAATATTAATTTAATTAATGTATAATACTCCGAGTCGAATCAGGTTGACTCGAACCCAAATTTGGGCAGGCTCGAGTTAGTAAGAGTGACCCAAAATCCAAAACCAGGTCAGATTCAAGTCAAGTCAAAACTAGCAGGGTCAAAGTGAGTTGGACCCAAACCCGACCCATGGACACGATTTAGCAACCCTAATTATTCATAGCTGATCTTAGGCCATTAATATTGCTGAATAGTTGATCCTACAGGACACCTGCAGGTGCAACATAGTTGATTCTTGGACTACTTAACGAATCTTTCTCAAAGACCATTAATATTGCTGGAGTCCTTGCATTGCTCAACACTTCGTTAAGTTGCCAGACTTCTTTTCCTATTGCTGCAGTATTTACAACTTACAAATTTTAAAACTATGTATTTATTTTATTCTTGACTGCTAATGTCCAAAACACCATATGAAACAATCTAAAATTGACAGTTTCATGTTTTGTTCGGAACGGTTTTCTTACTGCTTCTTAAAGCGATTTTCTAATTCAAAAATTAAAATTTTAATATTAAAAAATTACTTTAAGAAGCAATAAAAAAGCCGCCTCAATCTTTTATTTGTTGCTTTAGATGAAACAATAGATTAAAAGAAGGCAAACACCACTCTTTAGATGAAACAATATTAGAATTCAATAAATTAGATATCCTCAGCTGAGTGACAGAGCTTTCTCAAAGTCACAGAGGTTCTTTTCTTCTGAATAATTTCCCTTCCCTTCCATGTCTGAAATCCTTCTTTCCGATTGATCTCATGCTTCCATGAATAACGAGCTTCCCCGAATATCAACAAGAGTGAGCCAGGATTTAGTAGAACGGGAATCTTAACTAGAGAACCATCTTGTCCTCCTTGAGCCTTATGTGAACAAGTCTCTTGATCAGCTCTAGAGAAATGCATCACACACTCTGATTCCAATGAAACGATAGCAATTCCATCCTCAAATCGCAATAAATCGACATGAGCTGATATTCCCTACAAAAGAAATGGGATTTCTCAGATTTTTTTAATGTTTCCGAGTGCACAACTTGCAAGTAAAAATTTCATGAAAATGTAGGGTACAGAAGCACAAAATTGATAAATAAAATAAAAAAGATACAAATGGAGACTAAAATTCAAGTAAAAGAAAATACAAATTGCAAACATAAGTAAATCATCACACACAGCTCATCTTGCTCTGTTGGTTGGGAGCTTAGGCTATCAACTAAGAGGTCTTGGGTTTGAGTCTTGTGTATATGATGTGTGTGTGAGTCTGCCCTAATTGACATAAATGTTCTAATAAAAAAAAAAAGTAAACCATCACAGCATTTATTATTAGAACATGTTGAAGGAAACTAATATATAATTTTAGCAGGGTAGCACAATGATTTTAGAGTTTATTTTTTAAATTTTTGGATAGGAGGAAAGGTGAGTGTCAAAACATAAATTTGATATAGGCAGAATTCAATCTGAGGATTTTGATAATAACTTCCAAGATCCTTAAAAATTAGACTGGTTTGCACTCACAAATGGTGTAGAGATGATGTTTATAACAATAAATTTTACATGCCTAGATTCACAGGTCGAAAAAACACAAAAAAAATCCTATGCATAAATGGAAAACAACACTTCCACAATGAAATACATTCAAAGAAACCTCTCTAAGAGGGAAAATTATTCTGTGTGGAGTCCGGACGGAAAAAACCATCTGAATTGTTGAGTATTTGTAAATACTCAGCAAATACTCAGTAAATACTCAGCAAATAATCCAAATTGAGTATTTACAAATACGCAGCAAATCCGGACGGTTCTTCTCATCCGGACTCCGCACAGAATTATTTCTCGTAATAAAAGATAGTACAGAGCACCTTTGCATAATAACCTCATAACTATTGTCCTGCTAGTTTATTGGAAAGACACTTTCATAGAAATGCACATTGCCAACTGAATGATAAAAATACATTGCTATGAGCAGACAATGCAATACATGAACCTTAATTCATTAATTTGGTTGTATTTAAACTGCCAATCCAAGTGATCGATTTCTTCAAATCTTAATTAGGGATGTAAAACAAACTAGTATACTAAATAAAAAACTCAATGCTTGCTCATTTAAAACTTAATAATGTTTGTTTATTTAATTAATTGAAGAATTTAAAACTAATAAATTTGACATGTAACTTTGAGTCATTAAATTTTGCTTGTAAACATAATCTTTTATTATTCAACAAGTAGCTTGTTAAAAGCTTAATAAAATGCTCATTTAATGATGATTTGTTTTTTAATTTAATTGCTTATTCTATGTTCTTATATTAGTTTTTTTTATGTTCTATGTACTTCAAGAAATATATAAGAGGTATAAGTATGATTAAAATTTTGAGTGAATAGCTAAACGAATAGATTAAAAATCTCATTTTATTTTTTTTAACCTTTATATCCCATAAAAACCTTAAAAATATTGAATAAACTATTTCAATTTTTTTAAAATTTATGAATACATTATGTTTAGTAATAAGGCTATATGTTTACATAATAGGCATCCCACATATAATTAGGCTTGACTAAAGTTGGACTATATCCCGAATTTGATAATAAAATTAAAAAACAAGCTTGAACAATATTTAAAAACTCGAAATGTTAAAGTTAACTTGAACTAAATACCAAAAATAAATTAGATTTAATTGGATAGTATTTAACTCGGCTTGACTCATTTACAATCCTAATAATCTACTTTCATAAATAACAACCATACCTCATAATTTTCTTTCGCCTTATCCATAAGTTAAAAAAACATTAAAACAAATGTTTTTTTTACACCGATTAGAGCTAATTCAAAAAAAGAAAATAAATACAATAACAAATTTTAATAAATACCAAAAGTTCCTTCTTCCATCCATGACAAATAGACAAATCATTATTATAGCACATTTTGAACTAGAAAAACAATCCTAAAATTAAAATACTAATGGTTCTTAGATTATGTTTTATTTAATTCAGCTTTCCACGAACACTTCCCCTTGGCCCACGAAAGAAAAAAAAATACTTGTTCGAGAAAGTTGTTGTAACAGAAAGGGATGAACGACCATCCTCCCTAAAACCTCACTTGCTTGGAGGCATATGGAAGCTCACGCAACACAACCGTCCAGTAGAGCCAAAACCAATCATTACAGTCACAAGAGGCGCGGGCATGACATCCTGGAAGCAAACGTGCAAAGCATCTCTTTTCACATATCACTTATCCTAGTCACCCCCTTCATCTAGAGAACATAAGTTCAAAGCCTAATTATTTCCTTTTCTGCTTATTCACATCTTATTATTCTCCTCACTCGAGTAAGTAACAACCATTTGAACTTACATCCACTACCACCAAACACCCTGCCCTACAACATCAAAAGATCTTTGAAGTGAAAGAAGCAACTTGATTGTTGTCAGCTTAGATGCTAGTAGAAGTGCAATTTAGATAGTGGTGAATCGGTATTCAAGGTTTTGACATATTTGATATTGAAACTTTTAGGCTATTAAAGTGCAAGTTTACCTTGAAGAAAAATAAGAAGGATCTCCAAATCAATGATTTGAGAAGTTAGAAAACTAATTGTGACGTTTTTATGAATTTTAAATCAATGGTTAATGAGTTATAATACTTCTAATCCTATTGCTCATGGAAAAAACAATTGTCTTCATATGTTGCGGTTTTTGGCTAGTGTATCTTAGGGCTATTGAAGGGTTGAGGACTTGGAAGGTTAATATTTAGAAGAATCTTCAAGAGATTCAAGAGATTGAATGTGTTTAAGGTTGAAGAGAGTTAGGCTCGAGGCATATTGGAGATGAAACTTGTGTCATGAAACAAAGGACTCACAAAAACCTAGGGGATCAGACTCCAAGCTTTTTCAAATGAACTTTGCACATGCAAAAATATTTTTTTATTCAATGAATAAAAAAGTACAAAATAATATCATGTTCCTAGGCCCTTTTCAAACCTAGACAACTTTAGAAAGTCTTAAAAGCTAATAAAAATACTATTACATAAATTGATGATTTGTCCTAATACAAAAAGAAAGAAAATAAGCAAAATAAAAAATAAAAAATAATGGCCAAATAACACTACATATAGGTAAGAAAGATGAAAGCTATTGTTTGGCACAAACAAATATCAAGCAAATAATACACACCATTTAGATAAAAAATAATAATCATTATGTTTAATGCAAAATTTTAGCAAGCAAAGTAATGCAAAAAATTACCAAGCTACTTTGCTAAAATACAAATTACTGCTATCAAGTTTTGCATGAATACATTAATATAATTAGTAGATAAAACAGAAATGCTCACACCTCGCCTGGTTTGTACACATTTGTAATTAGCTGATCAAAAAGTGGTTCTCTCCACAATAAATCGAACGGTAGTGGTCCAGATTCTTCCATTTGTTGTTCTTTACAATCCGATTCCAGGCCATCAAGAGAAATAGTCTCACCATAGCATACTGCCTTCTGAATCAATCTAGAAAGGTCAATAGCCCAATTAGGAAGATCTCCAAACTTCATGGCCTACAAATATGAAACACACATTAGAGAAATATCATATTAGAAGATGCAAAACAAATGGTAAATTTAAAGTTTTCTTTAAATAAAAACACTTTTTGTCATTTTAAAGAAGAGAAAGTTAAACTTAATATCTAGATGTCGATATTCTAACAGCATGGTCCACACAAGAAGATTTAATAAAGATAAATAAATTATTGGTATGACATACTAAGAAGAACGAAAATAAAAAAGGAATAAAAAAGAGAGTAATAAATAGGTGAGACAGGGGTAGGATGAATGTGGATTTTGGTTATTTGAGGGGGATGTTAATGTTAGTATTCCAATAAGAAAGATCATTTTATTGATCTCTATACTTCTCCAATAATAATATTAGTAGTAGTCTCGGTATATAATCTTCATTTTTGACATTTATTCACATTTTTTCATAACAAATATATAAATGAAGCTCACACCACAAAAGCTAAGCGGATTCAGATTCCAAGCCTACCCAAGTTCCTGCTGTTGGAGTCAAATTTGTCCATAGACATGCGAACCTAACATCCAAGACTTGCAAGGCTCATATGATAATAGTAGATAGAAAGAAAAAGAGAAAAAGTATCAAAGTGGAAAAGAGAGATTCTAATAATTGTATTCCTGAATCAAGTACTCCCTAATGATTTCCTCAAAATTTCCCAATAACCCCTTATTTATAGGATTATGGGGCTCTAGAAAAAGCTATATAAAGAAACAAATTCATCTACAAAAGATGTGTAGCCCAAAAGTATGTAGCTAAGAAAATATAAATAATATATGGTCAATTGACATGTGGACAATCACAAGTGACAAGTAGACTTGCCAAATGACTAGTGGCAAGCATTACGTGCTGAGTAGGCACATCAGTGAGGGATGGTAATTGGCGTATAGCCCCGCCGAGTGACAATTGGTAGGTAGACTTTGAAGAGTGATCCTTGATCCTTGGCGAGTGCACTTTGGCCTTCAACAAGGGCACCTTCAACTTTCCTAGTCTTAAGTCAAATTGAGCTTAATCGATCTAAGCCAATAGCATATTCAGATATACATTTAATTCTTTGATTCTCCTATATCTTTGGAGAGTGGCTTACAAACAAGACCTTTCTTTTGAATGATTTGAAATTATTAACTTCTAAGTTTATTGGAAATATCCTCCCCTTAGAAGGAAAACTCAAGTTTAAAAAAAAAGAGAGAGATTTTGTTGAGCATAAACTTTCCTTCTTCGGGAGGCTTCGGATCTCCGGCAGGTCTTGTGCCTGGGGGTCTTTAGTTTGTCTATAGGGAATAGTCTTAAACTCAAGTCAATCTACCTTTTCTATGATTAGCCAAGAACTCTCCTTTTAGTAAATAAGTTTCCCCAAGTCATCAATATGTCATCTCTCTAATGAAGTTAGTCAAAAAGTTAATTATTGAGTTTCTACACTCAACTTGTTTTAATTTTTTTCTCATACTTCATCCTTTTATATATATAAGAAAATATTTTGTAAGAGAAGAACAAGTTCACCGCATTTTTGTATTTTATTCTAATGAATTGTTGAACTCTCTCATTGATGTATTTAGTTCTTAGGTAAGTTGAACACTCCCTTGACGAGTTCAATTTTTGGACAAGTTGAACTCCCCCTTTACAATTTTAATTTTTGGACAAGTTGAACTCTCCCTTGCCAAGTTTAATTTTTGGACAAGTTGAAATCAGTTGACTATGGAGGATGTTGTTAGGCCTGACAAGTAGGCTTAATGAGTGGACTTGATAAGTCCTTGCTAAATTCTAAGGGAGTGTTCCTTGAGTATTTGCAACTCCTCTGATCTGGTGCTCTACTTCTTGTAGCTCTTGGTTTTTGATCCTGAGCATCAGTCCACACTCACCACACATTCGAGGATGTTGAACTCAAATTTGTTCATGAATGATACTCAAATCTTACTTCCAAGAGTTACAAGGCTAACATCATAATAGCAGATGAAGAGAAAAAGAGAACAAAAAATGACAGAGTGAAAAGAGAGAAATTATAAGAATCGTATAATTAAATCTATGTGTTCCAAAAGACTTCCTCCTCCTTTGAAATTGCCTGATGATCAATTATTTATAGTATTATGGGGTTACATAAAAAGCTATTTAAAAAATATATTCATTTACATAAAGAGTGTAGGCCAAAAAGTATATAGCTAAGAAAATATAAAAACATACATGAACAATTGATATATGGACAATCACAAGTGATGAGTTGACCGAGAGACAAGTGACAAGTGGAGAGTAGGAGCGCTGGTGACAAGTGGTGAGTGGGCCCGCCAAATGATGGGTGGCGAGTAACAAGTGTCGAGTAGCCATTGACAAGTGGTCCTTAATCCTTGGTGAGTATGCCTTGGCCTTCGACGACCGTATATTCCTCATCTCAAGGAAGATTGAACTTGATTGAGCCAGGCCATTAGCATATTTGGATGCAGGCCTTGCTTTTCCACTTAAACAATCTAAGCATCACCAGACATAACTTGTAGCCAATAAATCTTACTTATAGCTAATTTATAAATCAATATCAAAATCCACTTGTCTGAGGCTCACCCCTCAATGAAGTACCAAAGCATATCTCAACTATCAGTTCCTAATATCTTTGTATGTTAGACTCCTTTGGTCATCTCATTGTCCTAGGTCAATTGATCACACCAAGAAAAATTTTATCCAATATGTTTATGTCAAACAAATAAATTCTGTGATTTGAATAAAAACTAGTGAAAAAAAAAGGAATAAATGTTTGTGACAATTCACATAGTATTTAGATGGAAATAGAAAAAAGTATTATATAAGTGATAAAGATTTCTATTTCATTTCTAAAAAGTTCAAAAAGAAAATGGAGAAAATAAAACACCTGATTATAAGAACTCTCAGTGAACAATCCTTCTGCAAATAAAAAACATAGTTAGAGCGGAAAACATCATTTGGTTAAGGAAATCTAAACATACTGACTGGATTTACTATTCTCATATTTTCTACTTTTCCCGTTGCACTCACCGGAGCCAAAAAAAATCATTAAATTGTTATAGAAATGTTCCATTCTACAGGAGCATAGCTTACATAAACTTCTATCTTCCACCAATATAAAGGAAAACTCTAAGAAACAATTTCTCAATTTTTTAGCATAACTTTATAATGTAGCGTCTACTTAAAAATAGAAAGGTCCGAGTAGTTGCACACAATATCGCCAACAGGAATTAAAAAAAAAAAATTGAAGTAAAACTTGAGGAAATAAGCCTACATGATTTAACAAAAAAACAGAAGCATATGGAAACTACTCAATCAAAATGAAGATTTCATGTGAAAAGTTAAGATAATTTTACCATGGCACATCAACAAAGAAATCATATATGCAAAGCTCATACAAAAATACGTATGAAACGAAAAACAAATTGGTTATTCAGTTGTAGATATACTTATGCATTGGTCGGAGAAATTATTTTGTTCGGAGTCCGGACGTAGCTATTTGTCCGGACTCCAATAAAATCACGACACCTAGATTGTACATGTGGATCTTTATTCTTATTTTGCATTCAGTTTTTTTCTTGCCAGCCCGACCGACCCGGCCTAGAAATTGCTTGTTTAAATATTAGGATTTAGGATTGGTGCTCTTTTTTTAATGAAATACATCGAAAGTTTCGTATTTTTTAGGATTTTAGCTCAATAAACTTTTCATGGTTGTTGAGAAAGAGGAAAACAAGGAAAATTCAATAAAGATGAATACTGGTTCGGAGAAGGAAAAGCCGATGAAGATTGGTTTGGAGGAAAATCCGATGAAGATGAAGACTGATTTGAAGGAAAAGTAGATGAAGAAAGGAGGAATGATAGTTTTTTCTGTACACTTAGATAATATGTCGGGGGTCCGACGGGGCAACGCCCCCTGGCATGGGTCCAAGGAGACAAAGTCCCCTGGCAGGATTCGACCTAAGTGTACAGAAAAAAACTACCATTCCTCATTTCTTTATCGGCTTTTCCTTCAAACCAGACTTCATCTTCATCAATTTTTCCTCGTCCAAACCAATATTCATCTTTATTGGACTACTTCTAAACTCCGAGCAACTTCTGGACTCCGTACAGAATAATTTCTGGTCGACAACTAGAATGGAGCTTTAATGTAAATTGTAAAGGAGAATTATTCAACTATACAAGAATAAGTGACAAATGCTCTACAGAGTGCCATAAAATCCTGAATCAACTACAAATACGTGACAAATATATTTTCTACAACAGTATTAAAAGGTTTTGTCTGAAGCCTCCCCTTCCTCTTTCCCGCATTATCCCATTGAGACTTATGGGGCACTACAATAGAGGTGCAGACCTGCAAAATTTTCCGAACTTCCACCAAGGGAAAGCGGTCCCTTTCCACCTGTGTTAGGCCAATGGGGAGTAGTCCAATCTCCACAAATCTTAGGACACGGTATCCCCATTATGCTTGCTAAGAAACCCATTCTTTTAGGGTAAGATCTAGTGCAGGAGCCAATTGGTTAGAAGAATCGATTACCGGAATGGGAAGTGATTGGATAGAAAGAGCTGGAAGCACTATAGGGTAGGTTTTGGAGATTGGGTAACAAGCTTGCTTCTTCACAAGCTAATCCCTGTCAAAGAGACAGCTTCACTGTATTAGAGCAATAGAATAATATAGTATTATTGTTCTAATACACTGACATTAAAATGATATTTTGGAAAAACTTCTGCACATAGCAGAATCAAAACCTGCAAAGGAGATCTTTTTTATACAGCATCCATGAAACAGATCATTCTCTACAATAACATAAAAAAAAAGATAGCATTTGGCAAAGTTTAGACGATGGATTTTCCCCTCTGCGTAGCAAAATTGACATACAGCTATACCTCCATGAATCGCTGATAAAAGAAGATTTTGATGTTTTTCAGGAAGGAAGTCACGGCACAGCCATAAGCCATCAATGCCTTCCACAGATTCCCAGCTGTAAATCTCGCCTTCTTTCACCTTCCAATTGACGCAATCGAACAGACATGAGAGCGAATAGAGAGAGAGAGAAAGAGAAGCAGGGCGAGTGAGGGGTACGAACCGCAGGGTAAAGGGCATCGTCGCTGCTATCCGATGATTCACCAAATGCGCAAGCAAGCACTTGCTGTTTATACTGGTCGTCGTCGTCTTCTTCCATTGTTTGGGCGGGGGTTATGTGGTAGCAGGATTTATTCAGGAAGCAAGCCAAATCCAGGATTTCTTTACCATAAATTCGATAGTTCAGCGATTTTACGTTGTTAAAATTCTGATTCTTTTTCGGCGAGGGGTTCGGGCAGACGCGGAAGGGGAAGAGAACAGAGCCTGCATTGGATGCCTATACTCACATCCACCTATGTATCCCACTCATATTTAATGGGCAAATTATTATGTCCGGTGTCCGGATGAAACCGGTGTCGCCATATCACCTAAATACACCGGGATCTAGTATATTTGAGTGACGTGGCATCACTTGATTGGATGTCCGGACATCCGGTGACCGGACGCAATAATTCGCCTGAATGGGCATGGATAGGTATGGATACTCCCATGACATCGTGGATGGATATGAGGGAGTACTCAACATTAGAGGACAAACAAATTTACAATATTAATCATCATATGCATGAAGTAATATTACACAGTTAGGAGTACTAAACCGTGTCGCGTCCACGATAAATTTTGATGTGACTTGAAAGTTTGCAGAAAGAGAAAATGACAACAAATCTCAAGGTCATTAATTCGTGACAAACTGCATTCAAGAAGTGTAGAAAGTGGGTGGGCATGACATCCTGAAAGTCACCATACATGGGCTTGAGTAATGCGGGAGTGTGTGAGGAGAGCCTGCAATGAGTGGGCAAAGCCCACTAGCGCAAAGCATGGGTACCCAATGAGTATCCAACGGGGACCCCATGTAGGGTTCTGAAAGAGAAAGGTGAAGGTGTGTGTGAGGAACGCCTCTTAGCATTTTATTCTGTCGTCGTGGTCGGTGATATTATATTTAATCAATTGGATAAATAATTAATTAATTTTTATTATAATATTATATTATGATAAATTTAATTTATTTAATCTAATTAAATTTAAAATATTATAAATTAATATTATTGAATTTACTAAATTGTACTTGAGTTAAATCTTATTTGCAGCTAATGGCGGAACCCTTTATTACAAGGATTTTAAGGCAATTGTCCATTCTAAAAGTTTTAAAATACTATGGTCTATAAAAATTGCCCCAAATATAATTAAACACATTGTGTATAGGTTTTATTATTAGGGAACGATGAATCAAATACAAAGAGAAATAGTAAAGAGAATTTATCATTTTATTTATTAATTTCAATTCCAAATGAAACAAATCAAATGGATTATTTTTTTTTTAAAGGATGCTTATATGCATAGAACTCAAAACATCATCAATTACCTATTTTTACACATAAACTTTACTATTTACATATTATAGCACTTCTTTAACACTGTTAGTGGAACTCTCAATACCGAAGGGCACAGCGGATCATGGAATCCCACTGTAAGCGTGCATACTCTTGCAATACTAGAAGAAGGATGACATGTGCCGAGTCACCTGGAGAAATTATTTTATACCGATACCGAACGGAGAGAACCGTTTGGATTTATTACATTTTTGTTGTCTTTTGCTGCGCTTTTACAAAAGAATAGTAAAAGATCATCAAATATTAAATTATGAATGCATTTTTATTACACTTTTGCTGCCCTTATACAAAAATGCACCAAATATTCAATTATTTAATAAATATTAAATATTTGCTACATTTTTACTAGCCTTTTATAAAAGCGCAACAAGGGCAATAAAAGCACAATAATCCGGACGGTTCTCTCCATTCGATGCTTGCACAAAATAATTAATACAGCACCTGTAGAAGAGTTCCGCCCATAGGAGAGGACGGCCAGAGCAATCAAGAAGGAAGATAGAAAGACAGAAAACGAAATCTTATTTCATATCATACACAGTTAGTTTACACCGCTATTTATAGAGTTAATTCCCTAGATACATAAACTGCTACAGGCATGGTTTTATCGGTATTATGGTATGGCTTAGTTCCGCTAATATCCCCCGGCAAACTGATGAGTTGAGGAGTGACTCTCAGTCTGTCTCTGAGTTGATGAAATCTTGATGTTGTGAGAGCTTTGGTAAAGATATATGCAATTTGGTCTATGGTACTGATGGGAAGAAGTCGGATCGTCTTTTGCTCGATGTGGTCGCGGAGAAATCGGTGATCGATTTCTATGTGCTTTGTCAGGGCATGAAACACCGGGTTATTTGCTAGAGCAATGGCCGAGATGTTATCGCAGTAGACGTCCGTGGGTAGAGCTTGGGGAATGTCGAAATCAGAAAGAATCCGTCTGAGCCAGATCACGTATGCGACAAGAGCGGCAAGTGCTCGGTATTCGGATTTAGTTGACGATCGAGCCACGGTGTGTTGTTTCTTGACCGTCCAGGAAATGAGAGAGTGACCAAGAAACGAACAATATCCGGAGGTTGATTTCTTGGAGATCGGGTCGCTGCCCAGTCGGCATCTGAAAAAGAAGTAAGACAGAGATCAAATTTGATGATTGGTATGCCATAGTCTGACATACGTTGGATATAATGAAGAAGACTTTTGAGGAGATAGATATGTTGGGTTTCCGGTTGATGCATGTGTTGAGATAGTTGGTTGACGATGTACGCGATGTCGGGACATGTGAGTGTTAAATATTGGAGAGAACCAGTGATTCTGCGGTATGTGGTTGCGTCGGATAGTAAGCTATCTGTTGGTGGATATGGTGGAAGCTTAGTGCATGTTGGGTTGGATAGTTTATTGCAGTTCGTGAGCTGGACAGACTTCAAGATGGATATGGCATAGGATTGTTGCGAAAGAAAAAAATGAATGTCAGACCTATCTATGGTGATACCGAGAAAAGTATGTGCTTCCCCCAAGTGTTTCATGGAAAACTTGGTATTCAGTTTCTAAAGAATTTGATCGATGACTGCGGTGTCATTGCCAGTCAGCAGAACGTCGTCCACATAGATGAGCATATATACTTGAATTTGCTGCATTTGCAGGATTAGGAGGGACGGATCGGAGGAGCTGTGTTTGAATCCCATGGAGACAAGGGTCGATGTGAACATATTATACCATTGGCGCGGAGCCTGTTTGAGACCATATATTGCTTTGTGAAGATGACAGACGTAGTCAGGAATGGTGGCGTCCTCAAATCCTCGTGGCTGTCGCATATAAACGGTCTCATCCAGTGTCCTGTGTAGAAATGCGTTCGCCACATCTAATTGTTGTACTTTCCAATTGTTGTGCAGTGCAATGGCCAGGAGGATTCGGATAGTGGGAAGTTTTGCGACAGGGGTGAACTTCTCTGCATAGTCAAGTCCGTATTCTTGATTATTCCCTTAAGTAACTAGATGCGCTTTATGTTTAGCAATTGAGTCGTCTGCATGAGTTTTGGTTTTGTACGTCCATTTGCAGCCTAGCACGGACGAGTTGGGGGGCTGGGGGACCAAGCTCCAGGTACCTTGCTTTTGAAGTGCGAAGAATTCCGAGGCCATTGCGTTGCGCCACGCCGAGTATTTGCTGGCCTCTGTGTAGGACGTAGGATATGGTATCATGTCTGGTGAAGACTCGAGATGAAGCAGGTCAAGATGAGTGCGAGGTCGTAGAGACCCCGTGCGCTGCTGTGTGACCATCGGGTGTTTGGAACCATGCGGAATGGCTGACTCCTGGACTTGAGTGGGGACAGTTGTGGACGTAGACGTGGGTTGCGGTAAGCAGGGCTGAGAATTTTCCTGATTGCTAGCCTGGCTTGTACCATGTTCGGTGAGTTGCTGCATTGGCTTTGAGGGTGCCTAGACCGAGATAGGAGTAAGTAGACCAGGCGGCACTGAATCCATCTGCGTAGTAGTTTGAGTTTTAGAATTAAAAGGATAAGAAGCCTCGTTAAAATTTACGTGATGAGACATGACTATTTTGTTGGTTTGGGGGTTGAAGCACTTGTAGCCCTTGTAAACATCTGAGTAGCCGAGAAAGACACAGCTAGTTGTAGTCGGTTGAAGTTTGTTACGAGAGCTTGCTGGTATGAGCGGGAAGCACTCACATCCAAATGCGCGTAGGAGATCGTAGTTTGGTTTGGTACTGTGAAGAAGTACGAAGGGAGACTTGTTATCTGTGTTGGGAGATGGTAGGCGGTTGATCAAATAGACCAAGGTGAGAACAGCATCTGTCTAGAAAGTGTAGGGAATGGCTGCCCGGTGGAGGATGGTGCGAGTAGTTTCAATAATATGACGATGTTTCCTCTCCGCCACTCCATTTTGCTCCGGTGTGTGAGGGCAAGAGCTTTGATGTGTTATGTCGTGACTCTGAAGAAAGGTTGCTAGCGATGCATTCATGTATTCTCTGCCGCCATCAATGCGGAGACATTTTATTTTACGAGATGTAGAGGTTTCAGCTTTAGCTTTAAACAAGGTGATAATATTATAGACTTCCGATTTATGTCTCATAGGAAACAATCACGTAAAACGCGTGTAATCATTTACAAAAATCACGCACTACAAATAACAGGTGTGTGAAGCTGTGGGAACAGGCCCCCACACATCAGAATGAATCAAATCCAGTGGAGCATTTTTCTTATAGTGAGTCGTATTAAAAGATAGTTTGTGATTTTTAGCAGTATTACACCATTTGCAATAAACAAAATGACAATCTATTTTAAGCTATGGATTGCAAGAAGCAATGCGAGCAAGTGTCCACTGGTTGGGATGTCCCAGACGGTCATGCCATGGGGATGAGGTGAGAGCCTTCGTATGTAATGCTAGCTTGGTTGCAGTGGCTGGTGGAGTCCGAATGTTGTAGAGGCCTTCAGTGCAAGGGCCTTGAATAGTTTGATGAGTCGTGATCCTTAAAGGAAAAACCGTTAGGATCAAATATTATTGCCAAATTGTTGTCACGAGTTAATTTGGAAATGGATAATAAGTTGTATTTTAGAGAGGGAGAATGCAGTATGTGAGATAGAAGAATCTTACGAGAGGGAGTCGGTAGCAATCCCTTTCCTGAATTTTCTATGCTAACCGAACTCCCGTCACCAATGGTGATGTTGTCATTGCCACGATAAGGAGCTGAGATGGACAGGTTGTCTAAAGAATTCATCATGTGGGATGAAGCTCTCGAATCAAGAAACCAGTAAGTGTATGCAGGTGATTGTCCGGCAAGAAGAGCTCTATTTTGGTTGCTATTGGGTTTGGGTGTGTACTGCAGATTCAGGCGATGCCAACAGTCCGTCGCGGTGTGGCCTCTTTTCAAGCAGATCTGACACATGATGGAGATCTTGTTGGAGGCATCTTTGTTTGTCGGGACTGACTGTGATGATCTTCCACTTGTTCTCCTTCCTCTGCCACGAGTCGTGTGTGTTGGGGGTCATCGGCGGGAGCAGTGTGGGCTGCATCGGACACAATGTGTATCTCTTCGCTGATCAGTCATGGGTATAGTTGATCCAGATTGAGCGGGGGTGAGCATGGTGCAAATCGAGGTCTTGAAAGATTGGTAAGAACTTGGGAGACCGTTGAGGATGTAAAGAATGACATCCTCGGTGTCAACGGTTGACCCGGCAACGGCGATTTGATCTACGATGGATTTAATATCCGTAAGATATTGAATCATGGTATAGTTCTTGAGCGAAATGTGATGTAGTTCGTTTTTCAGTTGGATGACACGAGAACGGTTTGTAGATTGAAATCGGGTAGCAAGAGTAGTCCAGATAGACGACGTGGATTTAAGATTGAGGACATACGGAAGAATAGAGGAAGAAATCGTGGCGCATATCGCAGCGGCTAAGTTTTGATCTGTAAGAAGTCATTTGGCGTAGGCTGGGTTCTGGACGGTGTCTCCGTCCGATTTCGTGATGGTTTGTGCTGGAGTCGGAAGCGATGGATCAAGAAACATGTCGAAGCCATTTGTGCAAGTTATCTTGAGTATTTGTGATCGCCATACCGAGTAGTTTTCGGTAGACAGAGGCGATTGAATGAAGTTCTTGAGATTACCAAGAACGAATTTGAGAGAGGAGGAGATTTCGGTAAAATCCGAGTTTACCATGTCTGTGCATTCAGAGGGTTGGGAGGTGGCCGAAGCATCCATGGTACCGGGATTATCAGACCGTATCTGATACCATGTAGAAGAGTTCCGCCCAGAGGAGAGGACGCCCAGAGCAATCAAGAAGGAAGATAGAAAGACAAAAAAGGAAATCTTATTTCATATCATACACAGTTAGTTTACACCGCTATTTATAGAGTTAATTGCCTAGATCCATAACCAGCTACAGGCATGATTTTATTGGTATTATGGTATGGCTTAGTTCGGCTAATAGCACCTACCACTCTCTCTCTCTTAATCAGATCCAACGATGACTATCTTCGTGTAAAATCTTACAAGGATCAATTACAAGAGAAAATTTTGAAATATATAATTTCTTAATATTTTGAGTGACATGTATGTAAATCCCCACATTATAATCCATATTTTAATATGAAACTAGAAGAATAAGAAATAACGAAAGTAGACTCGATGGGTTGTTGATGATGAGGGCTGAGATCTACAAGAGCAGATATTCCCTACATAAAGAATGAGATCTTTGATTGTTTTCTGGAAAACTTACTAGTATACTCTATTAGAACCTTTTTTTTTTTCCAAATAAATTTCTCGATTAATTACTCTATTAGAACCTCAATGCTTGTTCATATAAGACTGATTAATGATTGTTTATTTATATAATTAAAGGAATTAAAAATTTTTTTAATGTTTTAAGTACATCAAGAAATACGTATAGTATTAGAGAAATAAATATAATGAAAATTTTGAGCAAATAAGGAAAAGAACATATTAAGAACTAATTTTATTTTTATTAACATTAAAATCCAATAGAAACAATAGAAATATTGAAAGAATTGTGTTAATTTTCATGATATTTTATAAGTACATTACGTTTAATAATAAGGCTATATGTTTAAATCACAGACATCCTATATCAAATTCTACTTGACTAAAGCTAGAATAAAGTGTTATCTGTACAATTACAAACACATAGATGACATGTTTATAACATGAAACGATGAAAATAAGAATGCTATAGAAAGAGGGTGAGAAAAAATACTGTTCCTTAGAACAAGCTAAGGCTTCGTTTGAGACGGTTTTTTTACTGCTTCATAAAGCCATTTTATAATACAAAAATTAAAATTTTTGTACTAAAAAGCTGCTTAAGAAAGCTGTCCCAAACGAAGCCTAAATCCCGTCAGAAAATCACCAATTTTCAATATCTTTCTCAAATGCTATTCCAATCTGATTGCTGGGTTAAATCAAAATGAGTTAGCTGATCGAATCACAATTAATGAGAACAGATCCAGATCGAGGATTTAGACAAGGAGAGGTTCGGTTAATTGTTCCGAATGGGTTTCTTCCAGTTCCATGGAGCAAGTAACCAATGCTGATATTAATGCACAGAAAGAAGGAATGAGCCCCAGCCCATACCTAGTAACAGAGAAGCCTCCATTTTCTGCAGAGGATCTCATAATTTGGTCCGAATCTATAATACCACAAGAAAAAAATTATCATTAGATAAAGTGAAATGAAATCTACGTACTTTCATACTAAATATTAGCAATTTAGATAGGTCGAAATCATATAAAGATGTCAGTCACGAAAAACTAACACATTGATTTCGGTTGTCAGATAAGGACGATGATCATTGCAAAAAGATCAGTAATACTTTCAATCAAATCTTTTTAGGGCAACCTTTATCTTTCTTAATATATGGGCCAGATCTAATACATCTACTCTTATAACTGGGTCATCGGAAGGCCGACATTTTATGTGACCAAACTATCTAAGGCGACTCTCTCTAAACTTCTCTGCCTTTGGAGCTACTCCAACTGTTTCACGTATATACTCGTTTCACATTGTCTCTAAGTGTAAAGTCACTCATCCACTTGAGCATCCTCATCTCTGCAACACTTAACTTAATTTTATGAATTTATGCTTCTCTTTAATGACTAACATTCTGAGCCATAAAGCATTGCAAGTTTCACTACCATCTCATAAAAATTTTCCTTAAGTTTGAAGGGTGCTTTTCTATCACACAACGGTTTGGATGCATTCCTCCACTTCAACAGTCCAACTTGAATTGCACTAATAATATCTCCATCTATTTCATCATTGTTTTGAACAATAGACTTAAGACATCTAAAACGTGAACTCTTTTTAAGACTTGATCACCCAATGTCACAATCTCACAACTAGATCTATTACTATTAAAATTGCACTCCATGTATTTGATTTTAGATCTACTCAAACGAAAACCTTTAATTATAAAGCGATAGAGAGAGGCAACAAAGATAGGGGGAGAATGAGAAAGAGAGAGTGTGTGTGAGAGTGTGAGAGAAAGAGAGAGTAAATGAAAAAGAGAGAGATTAGAGACGAAGAAATAGAGGAAAGGAGGGAGAGATCCAGAGAGAGGGAGATATAGAGAGGGAGGAATAGAGAGTGAGAGAGAGATAGAGAGTGGGAGAGGAAGAGAAAGTGGGAGAAAAAGAGAGAAAGCGAGAGACACAGGAATATAGAGAAATGAAGTATAATATCTATTTGATAGAAGGCAGAGAGATAGCGAGATAGGGAATAAGGGAGAGATAGAGTGTGTGACTGAGAGAGAGGATGAGAGAAAGATAGAGAGAGAGACACAGGGTGAGAGAGTTGGAAGAAAGAGGACGAGAGTGAGTGTATATATAAAGAGAGAGAGAGAGAGAGAGAGAGAGAGAGAGAGAAATACATGGAGTGATATATCAAGATCATTGGTGTTGGTTCTTATTTTAAAATCTCTATGATATAAAATACAATTCATATGAAAAGTGAAAATTTCACATCTATATGACGAGCTCCTATGATTAGGATGGGATCTCTCTCTCCTACCCAATCTTATACCGTCAATTAGAATTTGATTTATCATCATTGTTAGAGAAATATAGACCATTAATACTACACTTGTTTAATATTTGTTTGATTATATTTTCATCTTTATTTATTTTCTTAAATGTATAGAGAAACTTTCCCTATCATGTTCTTATAACTTCATAGCTTCTTCATCTGCAGCAGATAATGATGGTAAGCTTGAGCAAGAACTTATGCAAGAGACTGCGCTAGATATCAAAATTTTAATCAAGTTTAAGGATCCTTAAATCACTTTTACTGCTTCACAATCTCCACAAATATAGATATTCGTTTCATCATTATAATGTCGTTTTGATGCTCTTATACAATAATATAATTTAGTAAGATGTAGATTCCTCAACAATGATTGAGACTATTGTATGGGATGCCACTCAACTACCTACTAGTGATGCTCTTATACAATAACATAATTTACTGAGATCTAAATTCCTCGCCATTGACTGATACCATTGTATGGGATGCTACTCAATCACCTTCTATTAATGCTCTTATACAATAACATAATTTAGTAAAATCTAGATTCCTCGCCAATGATTGAAACTAGTTTATGGGATGCTTCTCAATTACCCATATTACTTTGGCTTCATCATTCATATAATGACATTACACCACCGCCTATATCACAGTCAAGAAGTTACTGGGATTCTAGCTCATTTAATTCATTATGTGTTGGCGTCCAACTCTAGAACTACCGAAATCATTTATAGATTGTTCTATCACTAAAAATCACACTGATCATTCATGATGATATCAACCACGGGTCCACGACCACCAGCCTACATACTTCTACATGTTCTTAGAGCTTTGCATGAGCCTATTTTGTCACCACCGCCATCATGGTTATCATCCAACTATTCGAAAAGTAGTTTCTTTCTACCCAGATTAAATGATGCGAGAAAAATATGATCACTAGAATTCTCTTCCATATTAATTTATAAGCGCGTACCATTTTGGCTTTGACATGCTCCAAATAATTTAAATAATTCATCAATATGTATTTAAAATTCATCCTTTTTCTTCATAGTTAATGCAGCGTCAGGAAAGTCAAGGGATAATGACTCTTGAAGTGTGGAACTTGACTGATTTAATGTTTTAATAAAATTATTGTTAGTTATTAAGGCCTCCTTCACCTCCCTTGTCTCGTTTTCTTCCCCCATTTCTTTATTTCTCCGCAAATTTATTGTATGTGCCTTTTCTCAATTATTTTCATATCAAGAGATCAAAAACATCCATCAAAAAGCTAAGAAAATGTTCATTAAATAATCCCATGATCTTAAAAAATGCATTAAATCTAGTTAATGATGTTGAAGATGAGGAAAGCTTGAAGGTTAAAGCATCAAGAATTGAATGGGTGGGATATAGCAGTGCTGGAGAAAAGTTCATCCCCTCCCCATATATATTGATATACAATGCAAACATGTATACGCACATAAGCACATTTAAATCACCATGATTGTTGAAATCGAAAGCATATATGATTTTTAGAAAATGACTAAAAAACAATAAGCAGTAAACTTTCATTATTTATTGACAAAGTACCCACCTTGGTATGATTCAAGGGCATACAAAGCAAGCCCGCAGGACAGTTTGTCCATGAAACTCAGTGAACCACAAACAAATCCACAGCCATTAAGATCTTTCCCAATAAGCATGCTTTGCATGCTGATGCCTGTAACCTGTGTTCAATAAAAATATCAAGCTAGTTGCCTCTTGCAAGGTGATGATAAAATTAATTATAACAATCAATTTTGGGATAAGAGAGATAATAAAATAGTCTAAACTGTGACCAAGGCATCAAAATTATTTTTGCATCCTTGGTTTTATATAAAAAGTGATTGGGGTAGAAAATTTTCAGTTTTAAAGGCAGTAGAGGCGACTCATTATGCCTAATTGATCTCAGAAGCATAGGTTTCATATGAAACAGCACACGGCATGAGTTCTATTCGGATTCAACTAAGACGCCCAAAACAAAATAAGAACATTATGGAACTTGTGGTACCCTGTTTGTGAAATATTAATAAATTATATTTCCCTTTTTCTTAAAAAAGAGGGATTGTCCAATTTTATACTGACGATGCAAAAAATATCAGCAAGCAAAGCAACCAAAATTTTGGAAGAAAGTACAGTGTCCCTAAGTTTTTTCTGCACTTCAGAAGATCTATCAAATACCAAGTTCACTATCAGTTAGTTTGATAGCTCAAGCATAATGAACAAGTTACTGAGATAAAAATAGTATGAAGAGCATTATACCATCATTAAAGCATTAGCAATGCCAATGATAACCGAGAAAATATACATGGAGCTATGAAGACTGCTTGGAAGAACAAAGATTCCAGAGCCAGACAATATCCACAGAATGGCTCCACTTGTATAGGAGACCTTAAGTCGTGAACTGGTCCAGCTGATCTCCTATAAGTAGGCATACATGTCATTGTCATTCGGAAAAAAAGAAGAAGAACAAAAGATAAAGTTTGACAACGTATCAGTAACCTGGAGAATGACTGATACAATGAAGCTGCTAATGTAGATAATGGCAGGTACCTGAATGGGTTAGTCAAAAATTACACATATAATCTTCAAAGACAACGGTGTGAAAATCTGTCTAATATACGCTAACTAGTGGGGGGGGGGGGGGGGGGGGGGCACCAAAGGGGGGGGGGGGGCGGCACATGCTGTCAAAAAGAATGAAATTCTCAAGTAATTTTTATAATTCAAGGATAGACTAACCATCATTTGAGCATGCAAGGCGCAACACTGATTCAAATGTTGTGAAATTCTATAAAGAAGCAACTAGCAAGTCTAGCAGCATGTTAAAATATTAAACTTAACAGCAAAAGATCCATATGTCTAATCAGATGAAAACCTAAATAGAAATAAGTTAATATTTGTACCAACAATTAACTAACTACTGTAAGGTTTCTTAATTTACTATTATGAGCAACAGAATTAGGAAAATATGAGAAAAGCAGGAATGAGGAAGAAACAGTTTCTAAACATCTAGACTCTTCCAACCACCCCTCAATCCCTCATCCATTAACTTTTACAATATCATTATAAATAACTTTGGTAAGCGATATAGAGCATATATAATTCCAAATTGAATAGCCACCAAAACATTTTTATTAATTTTTTTATTCAATATTATTTAGATACCACTTCATCATAATCCACTAAAGCATGGAAAAATGAAACAAAAAATTCAGAAAAAAAACAACTCCAAATTGTTGGTAAAGGTCTGGCATTTCCCTTTTCTAGTTATCATCCTATAATGCATAACTGTAAGTTGAGTGGTCAAGAAAGTTTTTTAATAAGATTTTAAGTCATCGTAGTGGTGGCCGTTTCTTGTTATACTACCGAGTCAGTCAAACAAAAAATGAAATAACGAAGATTGAAGGACTTACCAAAGCTTTGGAGGATTGAGGCATACCCAGATCGTCAATAACATAGAATGCAAGTAGTGCCTGATCAAGGAAAATACATTGTCAGAATTTCAATGCTCTCTCCTACTTTTTATGTAGCTAAGGATAGACCTTTAACTAATATGAAAGACGCGAACTATTAATTATACAGTACTCTTAATTGTTTTATTAAAAATGGCGTTGAGATATGTATGAGTTAAACCTAATAACACCAACAATGCTTTTAAGAATCATTATTATCAACATTAGTTAGCATTATCCTAACTATATAGGGCCAACTTTATGAAACCTCATATATTCTTGTTGAGTGCAGTATCTGTTAGTAAATCTTTTTTTGTACAACTTTTAGAAATATAATCTTTGATCTAATGAAATTTAGTGAAAGAAATTGACACCCAAGATATTTCCAAACCTTTCTCAACCAGAATACCCATCAAACAAAATAACTATCGTTTAGATGGCAGAGCAAAAGAACTACAAATAAGAACTCCATAGTCCATTCTACACTAATTTTGCAAAAATGAACAAGCAAATAATAAATACATTCCCACACTCATTTTCCCAATACCTCAAAACAGATTTTCTTTCAAATTTTACATGTTATCATATATTTGAGCTGCCGGACATATCCTCATGACTTGATAAGCAATTACAACAGAAAAAGGCCTGTATCTTTGTTAAACAGCCGTTGTCCATTCACATTTGGCAAGAGCATTTTTGAGTTCATATTAACAACGGATGCCTAAGAATATTACAAAGTTGATCTTCATTAGAAACAATCAAAAACATTTTTTAATTAAATGAGTACTGTGGTGTCATAAATTATAAGATAAAAGAGCCCCATAAATTGGAAAAAAAATAACGTTATAATAAGTTTCCAGTGCCATTTCAAAAAGCAACCATAGTAGTTCATCTCATTCATAACAAAATGAGTGGACTAACCTATAAGAAATTTGTTACTAGTTTCATGCCAAAATAATAAGTTTGCTCTACCAAATTCATATTGTAAACTTAACCATCGCTTTCTAAGAAATAATTAGGGATCCCACCTGTGAGACATTTGTTATTAATCTCGTAAGAACATATACGATAGCAACTTGATAGTAAAGGGCCTTCTTGAACCAATAGTTCCAGGATATTTTAGAAAAACTTTCGGAATGCCTTCGCTGCTTCAGCCTACAAGAAAAAAAATAACCCAACAAGTGCCCTAAGAAGATGCTTAAGCAAAAGTCGATCTACTAAAAGGAAAAACACTAGATTAATGTTCCACGTCATGATCCCATTAAGCTTATAGGATTTTGAACAAAATAACGCCTTAAAACATCCTCTTACGCTGGTTCTTTGGTTCCAATGAGAAAAACAACCACAAAACAGCAACCCATGAAAATTGACATGTAGGCTATCCAGCGATACTGTACATTAAATCGAAAAGTGATTAAATAAGTGACACAACACACAACAGAATAACAATGCACATATCTGCAAAACAGACAAAGATACCTCAAGTTTGATGCCATCATATGCCTTAGCATTATATACACTAAAAACTACTAAAGCGAAGGCATATAAGCTGAGATTGGCAACCTATTCAAAAACATCATTAGAAACAAGAAATCCAAGTATGAAGAGGGAGGCATATGTCATTCATACAAGTGAAGATTACATCACCATAGTGAAAGCATTACGACAGCTATTGAGGGCAACTCTACTTGTTGGATTCAAAGTAATGCAATTCACCATTGACCTGCAATAGAAACAGCAATAAACATAGTAATGTGAATGAGAAAATGTAAGCCTCTAGACTACAAATATTACAATGCAATATTGAGGTGAATGTTACATGTGTGAAACTTGGGTAACTGCCCAGCCCACATTAAAAATTGCGGCAAATAAGCTATAGCCAATTGTCTGTAATGTGGATGAATTTTTCCCAATAATTTTGCAAGGAAGGCAGCCACCAAACACAGAAGAGAATGAAATTGCAACCAAAATTGATCCCCCAGCATGCCATTTCTTGAAGTGTCCAAATCGGTCAATCTAACAAAAACAGGGTGTATTAGTTTGGACAAGTAGACAAACGTAGTTAGAAGTTCCAAACCATCCCAAGAACTCCAATCCAATTGATAGTACTATAAAATGATCAACATTATAATCATGGTATCATCATTCTGGTACCAGAATAAGAAAAAAAAAGCGTAGAAAAAAATAAAGCAGAGATATGTTATCAACGAGTTGCCATAACTGATCATGAGTTGAACATTAAAGTCGTAAGAAATACATTAGCTAAACCCATAAATATGAAAATCCTTGCCTCAACTTTACTCATGCTTTTGACTTGTACCATAAAATAATATGAAGTTGAGAAGTGCATGAGTAGAAATTGCCTCATTTTAAATGTTTAACTCAGCTATGAATCCTTCTTCATTCCAACAAGTTCAGAATGCATTTCCTGTCAGAACTAGTATAGATAAGTATTTTAAACCTCAAAACACTTCAGATTTGGCCTACCCTTTTCATGGAGAAAGCTAAAAGAGCCTTATAACATAGGATTTATCTTCAAAGGTTCATTTGAGGTCTATTTGTTTGTTCTCTTTTGTAGAGAGAATATCAAAAACCAAAAAATCCAATATAAATATCAGTGTTAACATCAGGAGTCAAAGTCATCAACCTTAAAAGTGAGGGCATGCATCGATTGTCAATTTTAATGGAAATGGTGGGTAACAAAGTTGGTAATCTTTTGCACTAATGTCGATTTATTGCATACATATTAGCTTAAAAAACGTATGTATGATCAGTGTCATGAGACATAATGACCTAAGGGTCTTCTATTCCACTACACTTAAAAAAAGGAGCATAGATCTTCATGTACTTATTTTAAAATTCACATTAGTTTTCCACCGCATTGGAAAAACACAATTATTTGCTCATAGCGAGCGCAGCCTACGGGTGTCATCTACCACACTAAAAATAGCAGGCATATGTTCCGCTCATCACGCCATACACATCGCAATGTTGATTTTGAGAGTTTTAAGCATTTACGGAGATGACAAGGCCAACACATAAAAAATCTTTTTTTTTCTTTCCTTCTTTTTATTTCCTTGCTTCCTTTTCTTTTTTTCGATTTCTCGTTTTTTAGAGAGGGAGGGGAGAGATAGAGAGAGAAAGTGGTACATAGAGAGAGTAAGAGAAAGAGAACGAGATTGAAAAAGAGAAAGGAAGAGAGAGCGAGCGTGAGAAACAGAGAAATAGGAGAAAGAGAGCGGGAGACAGGAGAAAACGGAGGAGATAACGGCAGGATCGGCGATTCAGCGGCAGCGCTCGGTCTAGCATGGGGAGGCGGGCTGGGTCGAGCATGGGAGGACCGGAGAGAGCGTGAGTGAGGGAGACCGAGAGAATGAATGAGATATCGAGAGGGAGGGAATGAGCTCGCCAGGGTGTGTGCGTGATTTCACTCGTCGAGGGCGTAACGGCAAAGAGGGGCGGGAATGGTGATTTTCTGTTTTTTGAAGGGGATTTTATTAGATCGACATTTAATCAATCCGGTAGTTCTGTGGATTTGCGGTATTTACACAAATTAAAATGCGGGAATCTTGCCTTCGCCAGCGAGCATTCGTCGATTCCTCCCTTTCTTCGAGGTCTCTGGCCCTTTGGGTAGCCGCATTGGCGTCCTCGAGGGTTTCGTCGCCATTTCTTCTTCGAGAGCTCCCGTCGTAGTTCCCCGTCGTCACCGCTTCACTGCTTTTCGGTCGACGGTTTCGGTTAGGCGCCGTAAGGAGTCAGGCGAAATGCTAAATACATATTTTTCTAAAAGTAATTTTAATAATTAATATTGAATAATAAAAAGGATTTAAAATTACGCAAATTAATTTTTAAAATTTAATACTATTTTATTTAATTTGACTTATTACAAATCATAATTTAATAAATTTAATAAAGTATTAATCGATGATTAACTGATATGCTATCACAATTGAAATATTATTTATATTAATTACGATCGCATGCGTTATAACAAGTTTGAATTTAATCATAGATAATTATTATTGTTATGAGCTAGAAATTTTGAGTCGATAAAATGCGAGTTTAACATCTTAACAATATACAAAGATTCATCACGAATAGATAAAACTAGAGACACTAGAGAATTTTTTACGTGGAAAATCTAAAAAGTAAAAAATCAGTTGTAAAATTCACTATGGAGACCGGAGCCAAATTTTTGGAGCCCACAATTTATTCACTGCATCTTATTTAATCAGAATCTCAGCATGCTAGCTAAGAGATTAACATTTAGGCCTATGATCTGCATTTTAATTGACGCTGGTAAATAAGGATACCAAAAGGTGAAATTCCTTCTATATGCAAAACTAACTTTGACTTGTCCTTTAACATATAAAATGACCGTTAATGAATTTCTATTCAATATTAGATTCTCATGTCCAACGTTCTTTAAAACAGTTGGAACAACAGCATCAGGAGTGAAAGCAGCAGTCGAAAGTTGTAAACAAAAGACTAAGGCTTCGTTTGGGACGACTTTCTTTCTGCTTCTTAAAGCAACTTTTTAATGGAAAATTTTTAGTTTTTATACTAAGAAGTTGCTTTAAGAAGCAACAAAAAAGTCGTCCCAAATAAAACCTAAGTTACAAAAAAATGCTTCCATATTATGATGCATGCAATGCATAAAATAATATATGAGGACAAGAGATCCTACCAACTCTCCAGCAAAAATAGTTGTGAAAGCATCAGCCACCTGACCAGAAAGCATTACAATAGCAGCATCCCTGCAAAAATGTGGTATTCAAAACATTCTTAATGATAACCACTAAACATTAAATGGGAGAGGATGCTACCAAGGAAAATTGCAACAGGAATAAACTATATTAAATAACATAGGCATTGAAAAAATTTCTTGCAAACTTCCTAGTTAAGAAGAGAGTGTAAACTGTATTAGGAGACTACAGGCATTCTGGTGTCCGAGAGGTGTTGTACAAAAACTTATTGCTACCAAGTATGGATTTACAAGGATCAAGTTATTTTGATCAAATTAGTTATCTAACACAGTAATGGATGCAGGAGGTAATGCATTTCATCTTGAATAAACTTGCAACTTTTTGGATTAGGAATTGTTGTATATGGATTATGACCTCATATATCGTGGTAACTTGAATCTTTTACTGCAGAATTTCATGGAAATTTGACTTTGGGCTGTTTGTAGGTTCAAAAATTCAAGCAAAGAACATGAGGAAAAGCTTAAGACGTATCTTTCAACCATTTCATTAGATGAAAAGTGGATGCACACCTTGAAGCTTTTTAATTTAAAGTGAATGTGTCTAAATTAGCCACATTCAATTTGCAAACATTCTAAACTGCAATGCGCTTCTTTACAGGGCCAAGTAGCCCCTTAGGTATTGATTTTAGTTATTTTAAGAACCTTTTACATACATTACAAGAGCTAATTTATAGTTCCCTGGCTAGTTGACCCATGTTAATTGTGAGGAGTCTAAACACAACATCCACATGTATATTCGAACTAATTGTTCTAAAGTATGAGCAGGTGTAATCAAGTAGCCTATGAACTCAAACGTAGATCTTGAGAGAAAGCTTGGCTATATTCATTATTCAAGATGAGGAAGAGGTAAAGAAAGGCCATTGAACTTCAATGGGGATGTAATTAAATCAAGGTCGAGCTTTAGCATTGTAATTAACTACAAAGTCATGAATTCAAATGCTGGTGACAAATTAATTCTTAGCACCACAAAATAAGCTTTCCCATAAGAAAGAATGGATAATGAACAGTTAAGAAACAAAATAATGGCGCAAGATTTTAGTACACATAAGTTAGCAGCTTTGAAAAAGGAACCTTGATTTTAGTAGACACAGGTTAGTAGCTTTGAAAAAAGCAACATTGATTGCCTTCCGTGCTTACAGTAAAAACAGAAAAGGCTTCTTACTAACATCCTGGTGGTTCAGTTGAAGCCTTAATAACCTAACTTAAAAAAATCACTCAAATAATCAGATTCAGAACTAGCCAGTGAAAGGTTTGCAGCAACTTTGTCTCCCTGTCTTATAAGGAGAGAATACTGGATCAAAGTTATAATGATTAAAAGAGAAGCATGCAAAACGAAGGCATCCACTAGGATTATAAAAACATAGACCAAAATTTACTTCCTGTAATTAGCAGAAAACAAAACATCGTAGGTAACAATACGATGCAGAATTGGAAAAACAGACGTTTGAAATAAGAGTTTTTCAAAAAGCACAGATGATGGCCTGTTTACAGAACCAAGGGTGGACAAAGCCATCAAGACGGTATTTTGTACTTCAAAATTGCATGTTAGAGCAGTAACATGATAATAATTCTAACTAAAAGTACAAAATTATTTAACCATTCTTCAGTAACAGCTATTTAACGAAGAATTGGGTCAGAATAAATCCACTGCAAGATTGTAATTTTTATGTGGCTGTGGCTAACATAGTTAAAGTAGGTAAGGCTCTAACTGCCCATTAAAAAAGTAAAATTTTCCCAACTTCCATATGATGCAGAAATAGAAAAAATAATTCGCATTTAGATGACAACAGATGGTTAACTACTATCATATATTTCTTACAATTACATAATTATAATCCATAAGAGAAATGTGTACCTTGGACTTAGTCCTAAGTCGGTCAAGAACAATAACAGATATGTAAACCAACAAGCCGACGTTATGTCATTTAACATATGACCGGCACCATAAACAAGTATCTCTAGTCGTCGAAGAGGCTCAGCATTTTGTGCTCTAGCAGGCAGCTCATCATGTATTGCATCAACCATAATAGCCACAGGATCAAAGGAAAACCAAAGTTGCTTGAAATATGTTATTTATTGGTTACCTATATCAGAAAACGTACAGATACTACAATCAATAGATAGAAAACAAAGATTCTTGCATCAAGATACATTGACAAGAATAATAGACACAGCTGTTGCTACGATTTCTATTCTAAGCCATATAAAAAACCTGTTCAATATCAAATGAACTTTGAACTTCAGGTTTGAATATACCAAACAAAAAAGGGCAAGTAGCACAATCATGTTTATTACCATTTTATAGCTTTAACTATGGCAGTTTCCACAACAATGGGACCAAAAGGTATGCCATTAATTGGAATGCTAAAATCAAAAGGAAAAAATTACTGAAGGTCCTTCACAAAGGGAATCAAACAAAGATATTTTGCAGAAGGTCCGTCAAGTAAGTTTCGAATCTACAACACATAGAACAAATATTTTTTCCCTTTATAGGTCCTTGAAGCTTGAATATATAATTTACTTCACCACCCTTCTGAGTCTTTTATCATCCAATCATAATTTTAATATCACCCTTTTCTTTCATCTTTCACATTCTTCATTTATCCCTCATAACGCCAAGGGCATTTCCATCTCCCTTCACATAATGCCTCCCCTAACACCCCCATTCCTCTCTAACATACAAGGGCTTGTTGTAATGAAGCCTCAGAACCTCAATTGCTACCTCTTGACTCCCGTCTTCATCCACTTTGTCGCCACACCCTCCTCCCTATACTCTAATGATATCGATAAAAAACTTACCAGCATGGCTTCCTCCACTGGTTCAATTCACCAATTTCACTGGTTCAATTAGCCGTGTTTTATTTACAAGTATTTATAAAGAATTTTTTACGTTCATTCTAACTTTTGAGGTCTAATTCATGAGTTGAGATTAATCTTCATCACGCCCTATAATTCTAGTGTGTATTGTCTTCTGAACTCAAGGTCTGACAACAATCGCAAGGAATACTGCACGAAAGGGTCACTTTTGCACTTATGGTAGAGACACAATCTATAGGCTTTTCTGTGTTTCTCAAATTATTTAAATTTGCTTTACACCAATAAAGGTTCTACAACTGTCTTATATTTGAAGATCTCAATTTATCATTTCATGTAAATTTTTTTTTAATCTACAAAAAAAATTTTGATTTTCCAAATATTTTCAACAAACTCTAATGCCCTTTTCCACTTTGATGTTCTTTCTTCAAAATCGAGGCAACGCTGCCGTTTGCTTAATCATAAACTGGCCACTTTTACAACCAATTGCACCGGTCTCTAGCGAACGTAGGAATACCAAAACCCTAAACGAGATCCACAACTCAACTCAGAAGTCAGAGAAGAGGCCGATAAAGTGATCAGAAGCTGAAGGGAAACGTAAATCTAACTAGAACACAAGCTTTCCTCTCCACAATATTCCCGTTCCATACATAAACCGTCAGAACATTACTACTAATTCAGCTATAAATCTAATTTGGCAATCAACAACATAAAACAAAGTACAGCCTCAACTTAACCAAAATTGGCATTCCTCGAAATACAGTGAATCACGCACTCTCCATCCTCAAAAGTAAAGAACATTAAGAAAACCCCAACAAAAACGTACCAGGAGATCCACAATTGAGGCAAGGAAACGAGAAAACTGACTCTAACAGTAAAAATCGTCGATCTTGCCTAATTCCGAAGATCAGGGATCAAAATATACAGCAAAAGACTTTCGTCTCACTCGGTGATAGTGAAGGCATAGAGATCGAGAGGTCAATTCATCGAACACATTGGATGCGAATCGGGATCTGGCCCCGTTCTTATAGACGAGGAGAAGCATGAAGGAAAACATTTCTGTAGCCTAGAGAGAGAGTGTGTGGATACGTGATGTAAAAGACCACCGCTACACGCAGACAAAGTTGATCGTTTCTTGCAGTTATCTTTCTCGAGAATAGCTGAAAATATTAGCACATTAATCCGGAAATCTATCCTTATTACAACCATAACCCTCATTGAAAATTTAGATTTGTAATGTTTTTATTTAATTAAATATCTCAGAATATTATAATATAATATAATAAAAAATAATAAATATATATTTCTATTATAAATATTAGATATATTTTTTTAATATTTATTGGATCACAAAAAACTATACAAACTAATAATTTTTATTGCGTGGTGCATTTAACGTAACTCTATAAAACTTTTCAAATGAGCTATAAGTTATAATCATTCATTAAAATAATATTTAAGAATTAAAAATAAAGAAAATAAAACAAAATTAAATATTTTTAAAAATAAACTTATTATTCGTAGATTTTCATCAGCTAAAACAAGTGGGTAGGATATTCAGATTTATTTAATTTTTCAGGTTTTAATTTCATTAAATTTATTTTAAGGTGAGTATTATATAAATTAATTATTTATATATTATATTCATTTTAAAATAATTCAATATTTTTTCAATTTCATTCTAACTAATTTTGATAAAAAATTTCTTATTAACAAATTTCTCAGCAGCCAATAAAATGTCAGTATGCAATTTCCTTCCATTTCAATTTGTCTATAAAAAACCCTAAGAAAACTACTATTTTTATCGAATGACTAAAAAGGGCGGTTTTATAAAATTCAAAAAACTACCTAATCAACTATTCCACATAGCTAAATTAAAGAAAATTAGCAGAGCCAGCTTATAAACTTTGAATTGTGTGGCAGATCAAATTAATATTTTTCCAGAAATTACTTAAACTCATAAAAATTTACATGATTGTAAAACTAAAAAGCTTTATTTGTAAAAAAAAAGTAAGTAGATCTAAATTTTAAAAAGTATGCAAAAAAAAAAAAACTAACATGAAACAGCACACATAAAATCTTTACAAAGGTTTTCACTTCATTTCATTTGGGACGATTTTTTTATTGTTTCTTAAAATAATTTTTTAGTAAAAGTATTTATTAAAAAAGCTGCATTAAGAAGCAAAAACAAAATCGTTTGAAGCCTTCAAATGTAAAAAAAAAAAAAACAAATATTACTACGTTGATGTAACAATTTAGGTACCAAAAATTAAAAAAAAAAAATTAAGGAAATATTTTGATCTTAGAACGAAGACGATCATTCAAACAAGATTAAAAAACTTACAAAGATTTGACGATATTTGTTTCAGGAGAACTCTGATCACCGACACCTTCAGCACACTTTGGCTTCTACCAGATTTTTCTTCGCCTCTGTTGAAGAGCTCTTAAAACGGAAAGCAATAATACATTGAGCTAATAAGGAAAATTATTAAAGCTAGAAGAATAAAAAATGGTATTGTCGCTGCCTAGCTTTTCTTAAAATATCCAAAGTTAATGATAGCTATGAAAGAATTAAATAAAGCAAATTATAATATAGCTGCAAGTTTGGAATTGGTTTCAACCATTCCATGTATATGCGATATTTAAATCAGAAGAAAATTCTGACAAAGAATTTTGAATTTAAAAACGTGTACTTGAAAATGGAAATTCTGCGCGCTTACCAATTGAATGAGAAAATATTTATTCAAATTTAATGTGAATTTCATATCCCTTCAGAAGGAAAACATCCTCATCAACAACAATAATTTATCCCACTAGATGGAGACCCGAAAAAAAAAACATCAATATAGATTTAATATTTGTATAATTATATATAAGTAGAGCGATAAAGAGCTTAGCGTTATAGTTTTGAATGAAGATTAAGCACACATACATGGGTGCTAGAGACATAAGAGATACTAAGATTTTTACATGAAAAACCCTGAAAAGGGTAAAAATCATGGGACATAGTCCATTTGAAAAGAATCCACTAGATTTTTAGTTGATTATAAATGAGGCTATTACTCGGGGGAAGGTCTTGACTCAATGTAACAAATATACATCATATAGAGCACATTACAAGGTGGGACATGTTGGGAGTTTGAAGAATTTAGTGATGTGAGAGTTGCTCCCAAGAGAGTGTTGGCCTGTTTGTTTGTCCGTTAGGACTGTAGTTGAGCAACGGTAGTTGAAGAGACCATAGTTGGCGCGAGATGGAGGTAGGAGGGACCGTAATCGACAAGCGACGAAGCTCAGAGGGACCGTAGTCGGTGGGTGACGATGGTCGGAGAGACCAGTCGACGAGTGATGACTGTAGAAGAGACCGTAGTCGGCAGGTGATAGTTGTTGGAGGGACTATAGTTTGTGGGTAATGGAGGTCATAGGGACCATAGTCGGCGAGCGATGAAGGTCTAAGGGTGCGTAATAGGCGGACGACTGGGGTCGAAGGGATCGAACTCTGTGGGTGACGTTGGCCTAGCCCATTTGAAAAGAATCCACTATATTTTTAGTTGATTATAAATGAGGCTATTACTCGGGGGAAGGTCTTGGCTCAATGTAACAAATATATATCATATAGAGCACATTACAAGGTGGGACATGTTGGGAGTTTGAAGAATTTAGTGATGTGAGAGTTGCTCCCAAGAGAGTGTTGGCCTGTTTGTTTGTCTGTTAGGACTGTAGTTGAGCGACGGTGGTCGAAGAGATCATAATTGACGCGAGATGGAGGTAGGAGGGACCGTAATTGACATGTGGCGAAGCTCAGACGGACCGTAGTCGGTGGGTGACGATGGTCGGAGAGACAGTAGTCGACGGGTGATGGTTGTAGAAGGGACCGTAATCGACGGGTGATGGTTGTAGAAGGGACCGTAGTCGGCAGATGATGGTTGTTGGAGGGACCGTAGTTCGTGGGTAATGGAGGTCATAGGGACCATAGTCGGCGAGCGATGGAGGTCTAAGGGTGCGTAGTCCTCGGACGACTGAGGTCGGAGGGATCGAAGTCTGCGGGTGACGTTGGATGGAGGGACCATAGCCAATGGGCGACGGTGGTCCAATGGATCGTAGTCCTGCGGTATATGGTGGTTCAATGGACCATATTTGGTGGGCGACAATGGATCATAGTGGGCGGGTGATGGAGTCTAGAGTGGTGTGTCAGTTGCAGCCATCATTGGTTCAGCTACAGTCAATGACTCGAAGAAGGTTTGGCTCTGATTAGTAGACGGACCATGGTCTGATGACTGCTGGCGATCGGACAGAGTTCCAACAGCAGTGAGCATTCTGGTGGAGGCTCAGCGGCGGTCGGTAGATGAGTGGTGATCCGACAACGGTTGATGGCCGGGAGATGGCTAAACGATAAGCGGCGATTGAGCATGGTCCAGTGGTTGTCGACTGAAGTTCGCCGACGGTAGTGCTTGAGTAGAACTCTAGAGTCCTTGAAGCCTTCGAGCTCTCTCCAATATCCAGTCAAAGGGTCCAAGATTATAAAGGTCCAAACTCCCTTTCATGTGGAAAGTGGGAGTCTATTTATAGATTTTTGAGACTGGCATGTCTCGTAAATATGGAGAAGATTTAGGGAAAAATAGAAGTGCTCCATCGGACGTCCCATATTGATATCGTCAATCATTGAGTATTTTTCAAGCATTTATATTCACATATGATGTTAGAATTAAGCGGGCTTGGGCTTGTTGGATTTTTCTCGTCGAGCCGATCGATTCAAATATAAGCATGTTATATTTGGATATCATTTGATCATCCAATTTATGCTTTGAACCTTTCAAATATGCTTTGGTTCCTTTATTTGGACTGATTTAAGATCAGATTGGACCGATTTTGATGTCATTGGCAAATAGCCTTAGTATATCCTTAAGTATTATTTTTATATGAAGTATCCTAGAGAGTGCCCAATACTTTAAATTTTTTTTCATAATATTTTTCTTTTCATATTACCTTGCCTAAATTTATATGGATATATTAGAGAATGTATTAAGATATTATCTTTTTTTCAATCAAGAATGATTCTTGACTCTTATAAATGCGGAAAATTTCATATCAAATAATTCAAATTTACATGATGAAACATTTCATATACTATATAAGTTATTAGTTATAAATATTTTCTAAAAAATTGATTGAATATGTTTACTTTTATGAATGCCCTTCTCATGTAAGAATACTCTCAAAGAAGCAAAATTGACTTTAATGATCATGTGGAGTTTGGATTTCACTTTCCTTTGGGATGGCTCAAATTATAAGTCATATGATTGTGAAATTTCTGGTCAACATTCTAAAAAAAATATCAACCACTTCAAATATTTGCCCCCCCCATTGTACAAGCATGCATTTAGTTGGTACAAGATACATATTAGTAAATATGATGTACAAAAAGAATGATTTTGACTTCTCAATCCTATATGGCTCCAAACAATAGCCCATAATAAATATCATTTATTCATTCACAAACATCAAGATTCATGATTTCATTATCTTCTTGATACGAGTGATCGTCTTGCAACTCTTTGTCGTTCAATCACATTGATCATCTTGCAAATTTTTCTGAATCGATCACATTGGAATTTGTGTCAACCTACTCAACCATTGTGGTGAAACCCTAGTTTGTTCTTACTACTCTCATGTTTCTGAGATCAATATAATCTTTTAATGCAAACTTCATTGAGATTAATTTGATCATATATGAGATTAAGGCTTTGTTTGGGGCGGCTTTTTTACTGCTTCTTAAAGCAGCATTCTTGTATAAAGTTTGTAATTTTGTACTAAAAAGTTGCTTTAATAAGCAGTAAAAAAGCTACCCCAAATGAAGCCTAAGTTGATCATAAGCATCAACTTAGATCTGATCATTATATTTATATCTCAATTATCACTAACCTGGAAGCTTAAAATCTTTATTAATACATCATTTTTGCTAGAGGAATGAAAGTCCAATGCATGTTTTAATAGCAGTGGGACTTAATTCTCTACCTTGCATTTGAATAGTGGACCAAATCTTTGTAAATCAATATTCATTTTGATCCATCATGACTCTCAAAAGTGGCATGCTTTATGTATATCATATGCTTTGCAAGGTACCAAATTTAATGATGGTTGATGGATAATGTTTAGGGTTTCTAACACAACTAAGCACTTAAGAATACACATTCATAGAGCCTGCACACAAAAGAGAGGAAAATCATAATTCTATTTTAGTATTTAATTTTCAATATTTTTTACATACTTTAAGAATCCTATTTATAGGCTTTTCATATGACTCAGCATTATAAATTACACAAAATTTATTAAGATTAAATTATAATAGTAGATTTCAACACATACAATCAAAATTTTTAAGGCTTCATATTATTTGTTTCTTTATTATAATCTCACCTCCTAAAATAATTTTACATACACTATCTCTATCATCCCTCGTTACACTCTAATAACAAGCTCTTGGGTTGCTTCCTTCACCCCTCACTATCGAGCATTAGATACCCTTAATTTGGTCATTCCCATCACCCTCCAAGCCTCATCCTCCTATCACTTCCTTCCTCAGACATCCCTCGCCATCTCTTGAAGCCTTCCCCAAGGCCTTAGCAAATCCCCTTACATTGGATCTCTTGAGGTTTCACTCCTCCAACATCACCAAAGGCCAATTCCTCCACATCCACTCGATCTCTTCCAAACCTAACACCATCCTCATCCAACCTATCTAAGACATTCCAACCTATTTATCACAAACATCCTTCATTTGAGTCGTCGCACCACTCTAAAACCCTCAAATAACTCCATTATAAGAGGCACCTCACATTAAACCCCTCCCTCCTCACCTTAGCCACTCTTTTTTAAGCCCAAGTGCTCACAATCGTATAACCAACAAAAGCTCATCGCCCATACACAAAGAGTTCACAACACCAAGTGCATTCATTAACCCCTAAATAATCAAATTTTAATGACTAAAAATAAAAAATAGATAAAAGTCATTGATAATATAAAATAGATAAAATTAATATTTTATCTATTTTGAATATTAGCAATTCAAAAGTTGCATATGATGGAATTCAAAAAATATGTGGAAAGAAAATGGACGATACCAGTCTAAAAACATAATACTTTAACAATCTCTATATAGATGCCTACGTAGATAGCCATTTTTCTTTCAATCAAAGTATATTATTGTTGTGGACTAGAATATACACGGTAGTAGAATCATAATTTTACGTCTTAGCGTTATACGAATATCCAACAAACAAATAAAGAACACAAGATTTTTTACGTAGAAAACCCAGAAATGAAAGAAAACAACAAGGTCACGCTCAGTTGAAACAATTCCACTAGTGTTTGGGTAGATTACTGTTGACTGAATCATTCTTGAAGGCGGTTAGATTACAATAATCAATTGTATGGTTGAAATCTAGTAACAAATGGGGATCAGGCGCTAGTTCATCGACGTTTGATCGATCGGAAGTCCGGCGTCAGTTGGTGGTTTGACAGAACTCTGGCGTCGGGCAGTGGTCCGTCAAAACTCCAGTGTCATGCGGTGGTCCGGCTGAACTCCGGCGTCGAGCGGTGGTTTGACGGAACTCTGGCATCGGGCGGAGGTCCGGTGAAACTTCTGCATCAGGCGGTGGTCTGACGGAACTCCGAGCAGTGGTCGAGAAGGAGCGAGGAGGCAAGAGCTATCTCTGATCTCTCTCTTACTTCTCTTCCTTTGTCTTGGGTCCTTTTTCATGACAAAGTGGGCCCTATTTATAGATTTAATAGAGTAGGATGGTTTGTGAATAGATGGAAGATCAGGGGTAAGTTGGAGTGGTTTGAATGGATGGCCGATGTTGATTCCCTTGGTTGTATATCGTTTCATGGATATTTGACTGGCTTAGTGATGTTAGAATTCAACAATCTTCGATTTGTTGGATTTGTCTCGTCGAGCTGCTCGATTCAACTATAAGCATGTCAAGTTTGGAAACTGTTTGTTAATCCAAATTGTGGTTTGAACCACCTATAAGGCTCTTCGGGTCTTTGACTTGGACCCTTTTGAGCTCGGATTGAGTCTATTTTGGTATCGTTGGGTTAGTAATTCCAAGACGCTCAGTTTGGCTGTAAGCTGGCAGAAATCGAAATTCAGATGGTCCCAATTTTGATTTTGGAAGTTTCCCACTTAATTTTGCCTCGAGATTCGTTCCCGATCAAAATAATTTTTCGGTGATGTATCAATTATTATTACCTTCTAATACATTATCAAAATCATTCTTTCTCGCTAGCATCATTAAAACTAATGCCATATAACATTTATCACTCATATTATAACGATGGGTGGTGCCATCTTGAAATTTATATAAAATGATCCATGGAAAAATAAAATTGGAAATTACAAAAATAAAATTGAAAATCACACATTATGTCCATACAATTGCAGCTATCAATTAAAGAGTTGCATTTGCCGTCGTATTTGACTAAATATTAAATAACACTCTAAAATTATTATTATTTTTAAATTAATAAACTTATATAGTTTTATGTCAGTTGCATAATATATATTTTACAAGCCATGACAAATGTCGATCGCTCTTGTTACAAGTGTAAATAAAGAAAATCAGGGGTTCATTTGCGAAAAAAATAAAAAAATAAAAAATCTGAAAAACTCTTTGTTACCCAATTCGGCAGTGGGCCAACAACTATAAGGCTAAAAGCAGAGGGAGAAGTTGACTTGGTGGCGAAAGGGAAAGGCTACGTGGCATGGCGTGTTGTAATCTTTTCAGGGAAAACGGTATCGATGGGTCTGCTGCTCTGTCTGTTATTCCGACCGTTTCCTATGCTCCGGGATATATAATAATTGATTGCGGCTATATAAAATCCTATTAAGTAGGAGGTGTCAAGGCCCATCAATTTGAAAAAAATTATTACGTACGGTGTGTGTGAATGTATTCGGAGATTAATTTGGACTCGTCATGTTACTCAATGCACAGTATATTGGATGATGTGGCATGTTTGGATTGACTTCCGGACGAGTTCAAACTCCACACAGAATTACTTGGGCGGCAACATGGGAGGTGGTTTGACCTGCCTCCTGTAGGCTAAGGCCGGGCCCATGTGAGGCCGGCTGGGTCGGTTTAGGATCCAACCTAACAATATTTTATAGGAAATACTAGAGTTCGCAAGTAAACCCAAAGGGAAGTGCTCGAGTTCACAAGTAATCCTAACAATAATTGGTAAGAAAAGCGAGAAACATTCAAGAATGCGATGACCGTCAATTTGATTCAAATCCAATCCAAAAAGTTGAAGTTGGGGTTGATCTATAAATTTATTTGTATTTAAAAATGATATATTTAATTTTTTTTTCTTTAATTTTTTATAGGTATAATCTTCTTATTTTTTTATCATATTTGCTAATTTTAAGGTTAAAAAATCATAAAATTTTTTTAATCAAAAGAAGATCGGGTTCGAGTTGGTATTTTTTATCAATTTATTAAATGGGTTGGGTTTTGATTGGTTGGATTTGAGTCGAATCAATTTCAAGTTAGACCTAAACCCAATTGGTCGACAGCTTGTTTTGACACCCTTATTATTAAGAAGAGATTTTAGATTATTATTATTATTTTAATTTATTTTTAATTTAATCATATAAAATCTTATTTTAATAATTTCAATATTTTGAATTACTTTTATTATATGTATTTATTTATTTAAAATAAAAATTAGACTTTATTATAGATCCATAATAAAATGCAAAGCATATAAGTGTTTTAGTAGGGATGAATTAAACCAGCCTCTTTTTTATTGTGTGGGTAAAATTATTAAATAATAAAAAATAAATAAAATATTTAAATTAAATATAAATAAGTACTAAGGTAATATTATTAAATTTATAAAGGAAAAATATAAGTAGTCATTAATATGAAAGTTATGAGCTTTGGTTTTAATAAATTAGTTAGTCAGGTTTCGTTTGGAGTAGTTTATACTTTGCTTCTGCTTTTAAAAGCTACTTTTTCTCAAATATTCTATTATAAAAACATTCCTTTTAAATTTATTGAAAGCAATAAGTTGAGGCTCAATGATTAATTTTCTTAGTTATGAAATATATCCCACTCACAATAAATGAAATAGATTAGAGTTAATAAGAGACATGATTTCTTACATTAATATTTCATAAATAAAAGTAAATCTATAAGGCATTTCCCGACTGAAATAACTTTAATCAGTATTTTGTACGAGTTACAAGTTGTCTCAATCCTTCAAACAAAGAATATCTCAATATAATGCAGATATGATCGAGGTGTTACTAGTATTTTTGTTGTTGATGACACAATAAGATTGCTTAGATTGGTGAGGTGAATGGAATTGATGGTATTAGACCTCACCATGAAATGTGAGAAGATGGCAAAGGCCCCTAGAGGCGATTAGATAATTCCATTATTTTTTGAATTCTACCAACTATAGGTGCTTGATTTGTCCTCTTCTATAGACAGATGATATGATCTAAAGGTGGTGGTGGAGCGGTATAAAAAAGTTATTAAGGCAAATGAAGATGACCATATTAATCCCTTATGAGAGGTGGAATTAAAGAAAATATGGAGTTATATGACCATTTGAAATACAAAACAGAGGGGGATGGGATGGTTGGAGGTTGGCGAGTGATGGAGGATGATTAAGGATGTCATTCTTCTAGAAGGAATGTAGACTCGGCATCATGGACTTGATGGATATCCTAAATTCCATAGGTGAACTATAGGAAGTTGAGACAATTGTCATAACCGTGAAAGGAAGGTAACTACTTGACAATCAAGAGTATATATACATGTCGAATAATAATGGATTTCAGGGGATAACATACACTTTTTAATAATAAAATTTGAGTGATGATGAGTATCAAGGAATGAAATATATTAGGCAGATTAATCAACAATGTGCAAAACAAAGATGAATCTCAAGCAACAATGAGCATTAAACAATGATGAATACCAAAAAAATTTGGTCGTCAAGCAATGTTGGGTACCAAGCAATTTTAAATATCAAGCGGTGATAAAAGTTAAGGGAGTATTATATTTGATTATTATAAACACCTAAATATGAAAAATATTATGGATGATGGGCAGTAGGTGATTAATATATATTTATAACAAGTATTATTCAATAAATGCTAATTGATGGATGTCAGAAGATGGTGACCATTACATGATAGACCTTAGGAGATTATGGATGTCGGTCATCTTAGGCATTGGAGGAAAACAAGCATTGAACATCTGATGATGATGGATGTTGGGTGAAGAACCTTAGAGAATAACATTCATAAGATAAAGCATCTAAAGATGGTTAATAAAGTCAAATGGTGGCAGAAGTATATGATTCTTAGTATTACAAGGTTGTAGTTGCATAGTTATAGTGATTTTTTTCCAAAGAGGCTTATGTATTAATTAATATTTTTAATAGTGTATATTCCCAAATTAGAGATTCAATTTATATTATATTAGATATAAAGTTAGGATATCTCATCCATTAATGCTTTATTTAATTTATTAATTATAATGTTTATTTGTTTCACTCATTATATGTGACATCTTCTTTCAATGAATTCTTAACATCTATCTTTAATATTGTTAAAGTTAATATTTTGAATTTTTCAATAAGGATATATAACAAGCAAGCAGTAGTTAAGTGATTCTTGAGAGCTTTGAGGAGAGCTTCCATTATAGGATTTATTGTGAAGTTGAAATATGCCAATAATTAATATTTTTAAGTATTATCTTATTCTATCATTTGTAAGATCATAATGTGTTTTAAAACTTTTGAATTTTATAGATTACAATTTTAAGCTAATTTAGTTTTTATAAATAGAGAAATGAATTTAAAAATTGACTATAATCATTAAAACTTGTTCCTATTACAAAAATAATTCTTTACGGTGCTATTCTTTCCAAATGTTTAAACAAGTGTTGTTTCTAAGGTTAATAGGGAAACAATGTGAAGGAAGGAATATACTATCCAAAAAGATAGAGACAAACCTCTTTTAGGTTCAAAATAGAAAGTAAATGATGCATTTTCCTTCTAAACACTTTGTGAAGGAATATATTACATCACACTTTTTAGAGTTTAAAGAAAATAAATACATGAATCAACATTCATCTATACATATATCACAAATGTTTCTCTTACTAATTTTGAATAATATTAAACGGGGTTTATTTTATTCAAATTTTCAAACTCCCAATTGGAGCAAGCTCCAAAGCCTCACATAATTAATTATATATTATAGAGACAAATAATAGGAAAACTTTTGGTTGAGGTCTTGAAAATATTTTAAGATTTTAAAGGTGGTTAGAATGACTAATTTTCAGGAGTCTATAAGGGGATATGATAGGCTTATAAATAGATATTAAGAAAGGTCCAAAGGATAATAAACTAAGGAATAAAACCCTAAAAATTTAGGTTGCTCAAAGATATTATTACATAATACACAAATATATTTTAAAATGAATTTAATTTTAATTTTAACTTGATAAGATTATTACTATGAGACAAAGCCAAACCATAAATCTATACACAAATGGGATTACATGTGGGACTTCAATTGCTTCACTTGTGCACTCTTGAACATCTAGTTCTCCATGGCTCTATTTCACATGCATACATAAATAACCTTTGATTAAGATATCATCTATAAAATAATAGAATATAGAATCACCAGTACATATAATTATCACCAAATGATATACCAACCCATCATTATACATCACACAATAAGAAGATTAGGAAAATACAAACCCTAACTAAATCCTAACTTTAAGATGTATAAGATTTGCATTTTATTTAACATTCAAGAGAAATTGACTAAATTTATAGCAAAGGTTGGCTTATATTTAGGTTATAAATGATTTTAAGCGATATGTATTTTATGATTTTTATTTGTTTAATATTTAAAGGTTAAAAAAACCCAAAGGATTTGTCTCCAAGCCTAAGGTGGACCATGTCATTCTAGGATCCTAAGATAATTATGATGCATAGGTGGGTTAACACATCAAAGTACCTAAAATTACTAATTGGTTTAATGGTACTTAAGAATAAATTTACACCTCAAATAGAAATCAAATCATTTAAAAGGCTTGTTAAGGAATCAAATGGGGGAACCTGATACTTCATAAGGTGGACCATATAACCACCAAGATCTTAGGATCCTAATGAAAAATAAACTCCACCTTGAGCTTAAGTAGCATATCAAAGTACCCAAAAGATAAATTAAAAGAAGAAAATATTCTTAAATATATGTTTTTAAAAGGGACTAAGATTTAGATTGGTTAATAATAAAAATAAAGAAATGAAGGGTTAGAGCCTCTAACTTAGAGGTATTATGCATAATTCACCAGAAGGGTAAATTATATCATCAACCAACACTTAAACATAAATAAATAATATTTTAAAGAATCATGAATCATTTTTAATGATTTAAATGATATTTAATATTTTAAAATGCTTAAAATTTGTTGTGTCTGAACATTCATAATGACAGAGAGAGATTAATATATTAGCTTGATATGAAAATCCAAAATACACAAAGATACACAAAAATTTGCAAGAGATGCTAAGATTTGTATGTGAAATTTTTGAAAAAAGGGAAAAACATGGGAAATGCCCCTTTTGTAATAATTCCACTAGGGTTTATAATCATTTATAAGTGATGCTTTTCTTAATTATTGAGGAGGTGTTAATACAATATAGCAAATATAAATTATATAGAACATAATTCATAGTGGAGGTTCAAATAGCCATGTGGCATGGGAGTTATTTTCCAAAGATTACTTGATGTATGTTTGGTCATTCTCCTATGAGGATAGTAAACTAAAGACCAAGTAGTTGTTGGGGAAGTAAAGCACACAACAAAACATGCAAGAAAATAAAATAGAAATGAACACCAAGATTTAACATGAAAAAATCAAAATGAAAAACAAATTATGAAGCCACACCATACCAAGAAATTCAATGTAAAAATTGGAAGAAATTGTACAAATCTCTCTGGTCATGCTTTCTCATTGCCTCTCTTAATTCTTCACACAAAATAGACAAAACATTTCAATATACCAAAGGATGGAAACCCTAAAGTGAAACATGAAAATGAGAAGAAAAACTACCCAGCCCAACTCACAGTGGTACGACAGCAAGGTTGGAGCCCGTTTGTCTCAAGCCTGACTTGTAGCGCCACAACGCTAGCCCTGGAGTGCCACAGTGCTCCACTATTTGCTCCAAGTCGACTGCAATGCACTAAAATACAACGCTTCAATGTACAACACTGCTGCACTCTAAGGCCCTCGAACCCCAAGAAGGGGGAGCGCTGCCCCCCTGCAACCACTCGACAAGCTCAACCAACGTAATTGAGGTTTGAGCCAACAATTGAACCCGATCGATCGACACAATTAGATTGCACACAAAACTAACATAAGTCCATAATAAATGAGTTTTGATGTTTGAACTCAATGTTGGTATCGACGACATGCATTAGGCTCATAAGCTATGGCGTTTGTCGACACTATTGGTGACAATGGGTAACAAAACAACGTTTCTCAATATAGTCGGAGGATAGTAGTCTTGATATGATGTTTAGAGAATTATATTCAAGTGAGTGGTTAAAGGATTGCATTATGATGATAATGCTTAGAGGATCGTAGTTTGGAGACAATGATCAGAGGACCATGTCAGATGAAAATTGTAGAGGATTATAATTCGATGATAATATTTGGGAGGTCGTGGTTGGGGAACAATGACTGGAGGGCTATAGTTAAGACTATTAAGTAATTGTGGTGGAAGGATCAAAGAATGGTTATGGTAATCTTAGGATTGCAATCAAGAGATGATGAGTGGAAGAACATGGTCGGGCAATGTTGATTGAATGATCATAGTAATGTAATAGTGGTTGAAAGCACAATCAAACGACGATGTTTAGAAAATCATAATTGAATGATGATGATCGGGTGACCATAGTAAAGCAAATGGTGGTTAAGAGATTGTAGTCAAGCAACGGTAGTCAAAGGATCATAATAGGATGATGGTGATAAGAATTGTTGAAAGAATATAGTTAAGCAATAATAATTAGAGGCCTAATCTAGTGATGATGGTTAGAGGATAATATTCATTGAAGATGATTAGAATATCATAATTAGGTGATAAGGCTCAAAAGATTATCAACAAAAATGGTGCAAAAATTGTTATAGAGCGACGGTATTCTAGATAACGTGGCCGAGCAACGGCTTATTATATATTGCGAGCATATGTTGTTAGGAACATGACCATAACAAAGCAATATGAGCTTTTTTTTGCTTAATCTACCAAAAGAAACAAGAAAATAAAAAAATTAGTAAATTAATTTTGAATTCATTCATCATTTTGTATATCTCCATCCTTTCTAAATAGACATAATTTAATTTATATAAGACTACTACAAGCTAATCATTCACACATTAACCAAATTGAACTATCAAACATCCTACTAATATCACACTACCTCTTTAACATGGTATTCATTTTACTTTATGCTACATTTCTTCTGCACTCATTCTAATACATCATAATATTCCTCTTAGGTTGCATTCCTTTATTCTGCGTTTCCTTCTCAACAAGTAATTTTCAAACTCATTCTGCCATAATTACTACACGACTTTTTTCCTCATTGATTGCCAATGGAAAAAGCATTTTAGCTAATAACTGGAAAGAAAGACTAACGCTAAGAATTGCACACTAAGATTGATCTCTCATCTCTACATATACTGAAAATGAAGTAAATATAATAAGGGGCAAAATCAAAACAAGGGAGCGGAATCACAGTACACTGAATACTGTACCCTTACTGCTTTCGCAGCCACAAATTGAAACCAATAACAAGTCCTCGAAATCGCAAGAAAATTTCAAAATCCTTCCCCCTCAACATACACATTCTCTCTTACCCTTCAAACCACCAAGCTAAGAAGCTCGAAATAATTGAACTGTCTGTCCCTAACTAGTAAGTAACCTGTCTAGCGTCTACACTTGCAGCCAGATATCAGTGACAGGCTAAATGGATGAAGAATTATAGAAAATAATCAGGAGTTCGCCTTGTTACATCAGGTTCGCCTCTCCTTGGTGCTGGTTCAAACTGCATAATAATGGGCACAACTATTTCAGAAGACGTAAATAAAATAATTCAAAAAAGCATTCCCATTTGTTTTCTCATGGGATGGTAGGGCATCTCAAACCGAACTCCAAACGCTTGAATGCGTCGCTTGCGAGCTCCAGCCGAACGGTAAAAACTTCCGCTATTTGGTTGCGGGTGAACAGTGGGCGCTGATATTGGCGTTGCACTGTTCATCTTTGCCATTTTTTGGTCTCTACCGAACTTGTCAAAGAAACGCGCGAAAGCAGAGAACGACTATTACCTTCGCAAAAGGGGAAAAAATGGAGTTCGATTGGAGATGAATCACGGCATTTTGCAGTGAAAAATGAGATTTTCGATTGGAGATGCCCTTAGAAGTTGGGAAAAAGAGGGAAGTAGGGAGAAGAAGACCTGAATAAATGTGTGACCCTTGCAGTCATCAACTTCTAATATGGAGGCCATGTTCCCACAGCGGTAGCAATAATTAGGTGCGCTAAATATGGTTACAACCTTTTGGTCCTGAGCAAGCCACGGGGAAATAAATAAATAAATAAATGCTATCAGGATGTCCCAAAAAAATAGATGACAGCATTGAACAATAACATACATGTCCCCAGTTATATCCCTCCATGACCAACTGATGCGCTCTAGCAATCAGCTTAAGGTTATTGGTATGGTTGAATTGTTCTGAAATATCCTGAAATAGATAATAGCATCAAGCAAAGGAAAAAATGAGTTCAAATACCAAAGTGGTGAAAGAGTAATTTACCTGCCCAAATGTATATCCAGCACCGCGAGGAGAGATACCCCAACCGCATCGATCATCGGGGTCAGACCATAGTAGGTCACACATTGGCCCTTCGTGAGGAACCTCTTGAACACGATCAAAATTCCGAATGTTATCAAGAGTCTCAATAGATGGGGATAATCCACCATGCAGACAAAATATTTCTGACTCAACCTTCACAAAATTTAAGAGAGTTAAGTCGGGGAAAATCAAACAAGAATGATCCAAAAAATAGAAAATTCTAAAACTACTTTAAGTCAATGCTTATAATTAAGTTGCATAACCATTTAAAGGAAACAAAATAGATATTCAAACTTCAAAGCAAAAGTTAACACATGCATGCACAAGCATGAATAGCAGGTGTGTTAGGAAAAGAGCATTATGTATTCTTTAGTGCACAAAATAAAACTTCCCTAAGGGAAACATTGGACAACTAAAAATTAATAATTTGCCTAATTTTAGTATAAATTATGCGTGAATTATTCCAAACAAGGGAAACGTTTACGTCCCATTAAAAGCTTTGAAGGCACAATAACGGATGTATTCAAATAAGAAAATAGCGACATAATTCAGTGAATGGAAAGAGAATCAGAATCTATGTCATCCTAACGGGCTATTATTGAAATTCTGAGCAAAATATTGTCAATTGCACACTAAGGCTTCGTTTGGGACGGCTTTTTTATTGCTTTTTAAAACGGAGTTTTAGTACAATTTTTTTTATTTTTGTATTAAAACTCCGTTTTAAAAAGCAGTAAAAAAGCCGTCCCAAACCAAGCCTAAAACAAAACAACCCAAAAATAAGCCATGGAGAATCCACCCCCAACCCATTTCATTTTCTTTGCCAATTATAAATTAATGGTAAAAAAGGAAATTCTTTCGCCCCTTTTAACAAAAATTGTTTCAAAACTGGTAAAAGAGATGGAACGTAGAGCATCCAAAAATATCATAGGGGACATGGATACAAGTTGAAGTTCTGTCAATATTTATGTATTGGGAGATATGATTTTGGGGAGTGGGCATGGAAACATTAGAAAAAAAAAAATTGTATGCTCATTTTTGTAAAATAAAGATTTTTTGGTCACACAGATTAAACTTACGAGAAAACACCAAAATAATCCTCAGACTAGTAGTAAAAGCCCAATTTAGTCTTAGCCGACTATTAGAAAATATCTTAAATTTGTCACAATGCCAATAGTAATAGTAAAAGTTAACACCAACGGTTAAATAAGAGGGAAATTTGGATATTAACGTGTATGTAAGTTCATATTATTATTTTTTTATATTTTGTCATTCATCATATTAAAATAAATACAAATATCATAACAAAAATTAATCATGTTTATTAGTTATTCACTCTTATTATTTAGTTGATTAAATTCCATTATTATTTACTTATTTATTTTAATATGAATAATGATAAAATATATAATAAGAATAATATAATCACATATACACCCAAATATCCAAAATGCTCTAACATTTAATTGTTCAGTTAACTTTAATTGTTACTTTTGACAATGATAAAAGTTGGATGTTTTTAATAATGGAGTGATTATATTGGATTATTATGAAAGTCTGTAACTAAATTTAGCATTAATTAATAGTCAGGAGACTATTGTAGGATTTTGCTCTAAACTTGTAACCAAAATATAGCAGTGGACCTGCAGAGAGCTAATCCAGAGTTGCTAATTAGGCAGCCTCATTCTAGCATCCATTTGTCAACCAATAACGATAAATAAATTAAAAACGCATCATGAACATTTGGTAATAATTATGCAATTTACGCTGCCATCAATAATTATCCTCTTTTCTTCAAGTATGTGATACTATGGTTTGTTTTACTTCCCAAATTTGGTTTTTCAAATTCTTACAGGCACCTCGCATGTGTACAATACTTATTAATAATTAATTTAATAACAATGACCCAACCCAACCTAAAGTCTTATTTACCTCAACAATTTTAGCTTTCACTCATCATCAATTATTATCCCTATTCAATCTCCTTTGATAACCTTCCCAATATACATTAGGGGTGCAAACGAGTTGAGTCGAGCTCGAGCCAGGTAGTGTTTGAGTCGAGCTCGACTTTCAAATACCGAGCTCGAGCTCGAACTCGAGTCGAGCTCAAAATCCGAGCTCGAGCTCGACTCGTCTCATATTTCGAGTGGCTCGTCGAGCTCAGTCGAGCTCCGCTGCGAACAACATCCCGAGTAGGCTTTTCGAGCTCAGTCGAGCTCCATTGCGAACTCCTTCGTCGTCAAGAGCTCGCCATTGGCTCCGCTTGCCCGTCGTCGAGTTTGCAGTCGCGTTCGAAGTCAAGATCCACTGGATTTGATCCTTCCGCGATGTTAAGCTCGCGTTCATCGTCGAGATTCAGATCTCGGCGTCGCGGTCGATTCCCGACCTCATCATTGCGTCCGCCGTCGAGATCCAAAGCTCGATGTCGTGGTCGAGTCCCAATTCCCACTGTATCTGATCCTTCCGCCGTCGAGATCCAGAGCTCGTCGTCGCGGTCGATTCCCGACCTCATCATTGCGTCTGTCGTCGAGATCCAAAGCTCGTCTTCTCAGTCAAGTCCCAACTCCCACTGGATCTGATCCTTTTGTCGTCGAGTCCATTGCGGCCGCCGTCGAGTCCCAACTCCCAAGTTCTTCGTCGCGTCCGCTGTCGAGATCCAAACTCGAGACTTGACGCCATTTTTTTCCCGCCCAGTCGCACACGCGAGCTACTCGTCGAGCCAACGAGCCGAGTCAGAGGTCTGGTCGAGCTTGAGCTCGATAAGCCATCGAGCTCGAAATGGTGTTCGAGCTCGACTCGCGAGCTCGATAAGCTCGACTCGTCGAGCCAGTTACCGAGTCGAGTTCGAGCCAGCTCGCGAGTCGGCTTGACTCGTTTGCACCCCTAATATACACTAGCATATAACCATCTCCAATTTAGTTGTTTTTTTTTTAATTCCATTTAATTTCTTGCAAAGACGTAAGAACTCTCTAGTCTTTCTATGCAAAATTTCTTTAATTTTATATTGCAAACTAGTATTAATCTCAGCTAAACCTTGCAAAATTTTTAGCACAACTATATTAAGTTATGGTGCATCACTTGCAAGTGATACCCTCGCAAACTCATTGAGCCAAAAATTCAAAAACATAATCATTTCATAAATTTTCACATATATTTTACAATTAATTCCATTAATTTAATAAGTCAACCCAATATTAACCCTCAAACTTCTAACATCGAACAAGTCTACGAACTAGGCATGCATATGAGGGATAGATTAAACAACACTGACTTCAACATAAATAACATTATGAAGAAAGTTATAAAGGTCCTTAATAATAATTAATTTAATAACAATCACCCAAGCACTAATCTTATTTACCTCAACAATTTTAGCTTTCGCTCATCAACTATTATCCCTATTCAATCTCCTTTGATAACCATCCCAATATACACTAGCATATAACCATCTCCAATTTAGTTGTCTTGTTTTTTATTTCCATTTAATTTCTTGCGGACATATGGAACTCTCTAGTCTTTCAACGCAAAATTTCTTAATTTTAGGTTGCAAATCTAGTATTAATTTTAGCCAACCCTTGCAAAATTTTTAGCACAACAATATTAAGTTATGGCGCATCACTAGCAAGTGACACCCTCGCAAACTCTTTTCTTACTTTGCATCATAATGAAGTTATGGTGCATTATTCACTGGTGAAAAAACTTGCCTAGTTATAACCAAAATTGACTTAGGTCATAGAGCCAAAAATTCAAAAACATAATAATTTCATAAATTTTACAATTTTACAATTAAGCGCCAACCCAAGATCAACCCTCGAACTTCTAGAATCCAACAAGTCTAAGAACTAGGCATGCATATGATGGAGAGATAAAACAGCGATGACTTCAACATAAATAATCTAGTAAAGAAAGTTACAATTATCATTGCATGACTGGAAAACTAGATGAAATCTAACATAAACAGTATAGCAAAGTTCAGAGGACCAACCAATGCTGTCAATGGAAAATAATCAAATAGATCGGTGAATATCTTCCACACATTAGCATTGCCATACCTGCAGAGAGATGTAACCAACAACTGTGAGGAAATCAGCTAAGAAAACACGCACAAATTTCCAACCAAAGTTAACAAAAGCCCCACCACCTTATCAGTACCAGCAAAATCAAGAAGCACTAAAAGCCAAAACAATCTTCTGATAATTATGACAACTAAAAAGCCAATTTTGAAGTTTTGTGTAAGACGAAGAAAAATCAATCAAGTACGCATTTTAACCCATTCATGATACCAATATTAGAAGATAAACATAGATCTGTATCCAACATATTTAGTAATAAACATACAACTCACTGATGAAAGAAATGAATCCACTATCCCAAGGTGGACATCTTTATACCCCTCGTTGTAATACTTATATAATAAGATCCACTTTTGGTTTACCTAAACATTGCCACATGAAAGAGAGAGACAAAACAAAAGAGAAAATGATCAAAATTGTCCCTCTACTCTTTAGTAAAGACCAAAATAATCCCCAACTATATTAAACAACCAAAATACCATTTTGGTCAAAATGCCATTTTGGTCAAAATGCCATTTTGATCAAAATGCCATTTTGATCCCTCGACTTCTTAAGAGGAACCAAAATAGTCCAACCATGAGACTATTTTGATTCTTCTTTAAAGACTTGAGCGATCAAAATAATCCTTTAATATAGTTAGATATCATTTTGGTCATTTATATAGAGTTAAGGGACCATTTTGATCATTTTCTCCAAAGCAAAATAAGTTGCAAGTTTGGGAACATGCAGGATTTATATCCTGACACGTATTCATACAAGAAAATTAGGATAAATAAATTTATAGAAATCAGATGTATGAAATATGCAACAAATTCTAAAAAGAAAGAATTTATCGCATGAAGATGTAATTCAAGTAAATAAATGCCCGCTTACAAAAAATCATATTTAAACATGGACGCGATGAAACAAAAACAACAGGACAAGATGACGAAACTATAAAAGCTACGATACAATATGCCATGAACATCACATTCTTTTTTATAAATTCTTAATATAAAATGGGTAATCAAAACAACTACAAAATAGCATTTTCCATTCTTTTGAAAGCCGAATCGATCCATCCAGTTTGTCCGGAAACAGATCAGTTAGCCAACCTGGGTTATCTCCAAAATTGGCTTCGTATTGAACTATGAAAAACTAGTTCAAATCGCTGGTTCAAATAGCAGATCGTTGAATTGGTTCTGGTTTCTTAGACCTGGTCGATTCAACTTCTATCTCATTTACATAATTAAATAAATTAATTTAATAAATTTAATACAGAATATTAAATTTAACGTATTAGTTTTAATTTAATATATTTTAATTTTAAAATGAGCATTAAATTTTTTTAATAAACATTTGTCACACTAGCACCAACTAAGTATTTTTACATAGCCCAACATCCCATGTGCCTTCCTTACTCATATAAACAAAAAAAAAGACTGTGTCCAACTGAAGTTGAACTAAATAACTAGGATGAAGTTCTTAAGTTGAGAAAACATACATTCATACACTACATACTTTTAAATATTTTTTAATTAATAATATTTAATTTTTATTTATTTAATTATACAATATAAAAAAACTAAATTTTTATCAATTTTTTAATAATAAATGATCTAACATATATTTATAGATGTGATTTTATAATATAAATTCTGTATATAATCTATAGATATAAATTATATATAAGCATATAATATAAATTAGTAATCATTTATATTAAATTTATAAACTTATATATAAACAAAATTTATATTTGTTGTGCGTCAGAATATTTATGGCGGTAGAGAAATAAAGAGTTTAACGTCCTATCTTTATACGAAGATCCAATATACAAATACAAAATGAGAAAAGGGTGCAACAATCATAATAGACATCAAATTTTTTACATAAAAAACCCAGGGAAGAGAAAAAATATGAGGCATAACTAATTAAAATGATTTCACTAGTGTTTGTTGTTGATTACAAATGATGTCCTTCTTCGAGAGAAGGCGTCGACTCAATTTAGCAAATATATATTGTATAGAGCAAATTATATGATTAGAGTGGGAAGAATCTAATGACATGAGAGGTTGTTCTCAAGAGAATGTTGGTCTGTTCATTAAAGTAGGATCATAGTCGGATAATGCAAGTCAAGGACCATAGTAGGGCAATTAAGATAAGAGGGATGATAGTCGGTGAGCAACGGAAGCAAGAAGGACTGTAGTTGACAAGCGACGTAGGTTAGAGGGACATTAGTCAGCCAATAGAAGTCGGAGGAACCATTGTCGAGCGATGGAGATTAGAGGGACCGTGATAGGGTGATGGTGGTCTGAGGGTCATCGTCAGGTGAGGTGGTTCGAGGTACCATAGTCGACGGGCGATGGAGGTCGAAAGAACCATAGTCGAGCGACTGTGATATGAGGATCATAATCGGCGGACAACTGAGGTCGGAAGGACCGTGATCGGGCTACGTAGACTCGACAATAGTGGCCAAACAGAGGTCTAACGGAGATGGTCAGGCGGATTTTTGGTGGCGACGATAGGGTGGATGTTCAGCGACGATCGGCCAATGAAAGTCCGATGATGGTGGCCAGGTGGTGAGGGTTCCCGATAGTGGTGCTCCGAGATTCATGCCTATAGCTCTCTTGAATCTCTAGAAGAAGGTCCTAACCTCCTCTAAAAAGTCCCCCACATGTAGAGAGTGAGAGTCTATTTATATATTTTGAGAGTGGCATACCCCGTAAATATGGAATAGATTTGGAATAAATTTGAAGTGTTCTAGCAGACGGCCCATATTGATTCTCTCAATCATGAAGTATTTGTTCAACTTTTATCTTCCTAAATGGTGTTAGAATTAATCGATCTTGGGCTCGTTAGAATCGTCTCATCAAGCCACTCAATTAGACCATAAGCATGCTATATTTGGATATCATTTGTCATCCAAATAATGTCTTGAAGCTTCCACATATGCTTTAAGCCCTTGATTTGGGCTCATTTGAGCTCGAATTTGACAGATCTTTGTGTTATTTCATTTGTTTCATCAAAACATTCAATTTAACTATAACTTTGTTAAGATTGGGTTCAGATGGTCCCGAATTTAATTTTGAAAGGTTCCAAATCAAATATGCCTCGAGATTCATGCCCAATCAAGCCAAATTTTATGACAAATCAATATTATATGTGAATTAAAATTAATGATTGAATATGTTCAAATTAAAAATTTTAGAATATATTATCTGCGTATGAATTTCATTTATTTATTAGTTATAAATTTATATTATTATTATGTCATTTAAATGTTATTTAAATAATTTTAACGTTTATTACATTATCCAGTTCAACCTAATTTAACCCCGGTCGAACTATTGAACATTAAATATTGAACGTCTTCTTCATTCTATGTTCGATTCAATTTTCACAACCTTCATATTTTCTTCTAAATGTCTAACACAATAAAGTATGATATCAAATATTTAAAATGAGAAGTTTAACAATAACAAAGAAAAACTAAAATCATTAATGATAAAAAAAATGTTTTTGCCATTGGCATTAACAATAGCCCTTAACCATTATACATCAAAGCCAACAACCAAAGAACACAAACAAGCATAAGAAGCTCCACAATATAGTAAATTTTAGTTTGACAGGAAAAAAAAAATCAAGTAAGAAAAAAATTATGGCCAGAATAAAACTAAATGCTTAGAGCCATTAGTGGCTAGAATACCAGTAAAAAGAGATGGAAAATATGGATGCTAGGGCTACAAGTGGGAACCAAGCATCTCAAGAGTTGTACTGGTTATGGGATAGATGTCAAAGAGAGCTAGGGTCATGAGGATGCGTGCCCATAAAGTTGCTGCAAAGAAAATGGTTGAGATGCTAGGTTGCACCACTGCAAAAATTTTGGATGCATGTGAAGCATCTGCAAAAAAAAACAGACTCAAAACTATTTCAAAATATTCACACAAAAAGAATCAACGAAGAGGAGCTTGCCCTGATGCAAAGATATTCAACAAGGATGATCAACAAAGGTTAAACTATGAAACCAAGATGATTGAAAAGATCATCGACTCCAAGACATATATGCGAACTATTGAACTTGAAAGATGGTGAATCGAATAAATGGATGGGAAGTTGAGAAAGGAGTATGGGACAAGTGTGAATAGTTTTAATTGTTGGCAATTGGACCAAGGTTTGATTAAAAAAACCCTAAAATGTGTATTACAAATATGCCGCCTGTCTTCCCCATGTCTGACCCTAATTTGGAGTTGAAACACGTCCAACACATTTTGAGTGCGTCGTGTGAAAGCCATGTTAATGACCAAAAAGTATTCTACATGAATACATGAGACATTTTGGCGTGTTCATACTTCATAACAAAAAAAATGTACATGATTCAAGTGAAAGACTTAATGTCTTGCCAGATAATACTCTAACCGTAGGGGTGTCAATATTGGACAAGAAAAAAAAAATTCAGCTTTAGGACAACCAAAATAATATTCGGGTCGGGGTTAAGGACATAGTAAGTAACTCAAAAAAATCGGTGAAGTTTCAGAGTCGAGCTCATATTGACCCAAAAAATAATGACTTGCCTATTTAAATAACTTTTTATGACTGCATTCTCTCCATTAATCCATTAAAAAGTTCACTATCCATAAAAATCGTATGGTAAACACTCCCAAAGTTATGATTGATCAACCTTCATATTGCAAGTTTGCCTTAGCTTGACAAGAATCATCATCAGTTTTATGATCAATCTTAACCAGTTAAACTTTTCAATTTTATTACGGAAATTTTTTTTTAACTTCAGATCGCCATAAACTTGCTAGTTATCACTAATTTAAACCTTTTCATATTAAAAAATAGTTTATCAATCTGATTTTCGGGCTCAATCATATCTAAGACTGCTGTTTAATTTTGTATAAAGATACCAACTCTTGAAACTCTTCAACCTGCTACTTCTTTTCCTCCCTCTCTAGATAAAGATTATTCTATAATAAATGACAACTTTTTCTTTTTGCGCTTGATAGCAAAACACATAGTTACAATTTTGAATTCAGTTGTTTCTCATGACCATCAGCCTAAAACAACGCATAAAGAAAGTCAACAAATGGTTGATACAATCACATTTCTAATAGAAATAATACATTGCAGTTCAAATAAGTGAAGACATGACCTGCCAGAGCTACAAATAAAAAAATAACAACAACGATTAAGGAAAGTATACATAAGAAATAGATTAGGATGTATCAAAAGCAAGAATGCAAACTACTAGTTCTGAACCTGTAAGTTTGGATCAGGATTTAAATAAAAAATTTAGCATTTAATACATAGAAGCTCCAAAAGAAGGTGATTTCATAAAAATAAGTAGATTAAAATGTAGGGTAATGATTATGGAAAAAACTACCATTCCAATACCTACAGACATTGGAATCAAGTAAAAAAAATAGGATTTCTTCACAGCCCTTTAAGCGATTGTTTTTGCTCAATGGCTTTTAACACTCAAGAAAAAACGCTACAGAAATATTTAAAGTCCAAAGAACCAACAAATGAATCTAGGTCAATTTTAACAAAACACTATTCACGAAAGAACATAGAAGCAAATAAATACAATGGACTATACAATCATAAAAATCAAATTAAAAGATTTAAGTCGTCATCCTCCATGAATCACCTATCAGTTCTAGACACAAAGCAGATTAAAAGAAAATGGTTTTTGCAGCTACTACCCATTAAGCAATTAATATAGAAACCAATTGGATGCGAGGAAAGCCAGATCATCGGAAAACATTCTGGTGAAACCACAACAACTACTTCATATATTTAAATCAGAAATAAGGGAAATTGATGGCAAGAAGGTACCCAGTAGAAAAAAAAAGGAAGTTAATATACTAAAATTTAAGGAAAAAAGAGCACGGTAATATAACAACCATCACAGTTCCTTTCAAACTGGAAAATGAACCACACCCTGAGAAAGAATTAGAGAGAAATTCAGTACCAAGCCCACTAGAAAAAGAAAAAAACACAGAATCAAAGTTTCACACTCTCAACTTTAATCAAGGCATTGTTGCTTAGCATATGCTACAAGATTAAAAATTGAAACAAATTAAAACATAGAGATTTTGAGATGATTGAAACTCACTTTCTTAAGCATTCATCATAAAATCCATAAACTTGTGTAATCTGCAATTTCAGAAATGCTTTTTCATTACAATGAGAGGAATATTTCATCATCAAAAGGATTATAAGTTCTATAATGAAATGACTATCTTGCCATATTCATAACAAAAAATGGGAAACTCCATTAATAGCTAGATCAGTATACCTGCCGACTTTCGTGGTTTCCCCTGAGGATGGTGATTCTCTGAGAGTATCGCACTTTAAGGGCAACAAGGAGCTGTGAAATAGAGAACATATGTCATGAAAATGGTAAGGGTCCATAATATACCAGTACGGCCTCAAAATCCAAATAGAAAAATAGTCATATAAGTCAGCCAGCCAAGACTAAATAGCTAGGAAATGAAAAAATGATGTCTTTTTTTCTTTTTAGTTGCTTTTAAGGTGGAAGTGTGATGGTCAAACAATTTTGAATATAATACAAATCACAAATCATTAGAAAATATTTATTCAAGGAAAACAGAACAGATGTGAAACTTCTTACTGTGACGGTTTCAACAGAGTAATACCCACGATCAACATAATCTCCCATGAATAAGTAATTTGTATCTGGACACTAAATATCAGATAGGATTTTCATTAATAAAAATGACAGAAATCCATAGATTTAAGAATTTACAAAAAATAAATTCACACATTACATCCTAAAACAGAATCAAGTTTCAATCGATAGCATATATAAAATATTCTTAAGATCATGTTGTTTGAAAAAGAAATACCTTTCCACCAATACGAAACAATTCAGCAAGATCATGAAACTGTCCATGAATGTCACCACAAATTGTCACAGGGCTTTTCACTGGCTGCCATTATAGAAAGAATAATAATGATAAACAAAACATATCCATGAATAGACACAGTACACATATAAATAAATTCTTTCCAATCACAAACATATCATTCACTGAGAGTATGTTGCAGCATCCCAAGAATAATTTATAGAAGCATTGACAAATTTGAGAAGTCAATAACCATTATCATTTTCGCAATTAAATTAGATAAAATAAGAAGCATGCAACAAAATAAATGTTATAAATACAAAAGGTGTTAAAAATCTGTGCAGAACACCCAATACTACAAAATGTTAAAAAAATGCCAGCTTCAACACCACAACCACCAAAATCAAACAACCTAACGTATTTCCAAATAATTCACAAATCATGGTATACTGATATAATGCAAGAATTTCAAAGTAATATGCATCCAAACAAACAATAGCTAGCTGTCCAAGCTCCTCAAACACCCAATACAATGTTTCAGACAAGACAGAACACTAAACTCCACCCTGATATAAAAGAGAGAGAGACCATTGTCAGATCAAGCAATCTATTTAAACAACAACAAATTGCAATAAGCTGCCATGGATCATGTAGTATGCAAATCATTTGAATCATACTTTAAAACCTACTGTAAGGTGACACCGACAACATGGAATCCAACCTATGGATCATCATAGTCTCAGAGTAACCTAAGGTCAGTTTGGGGCAGCTTTTTCATAGATTTATTTTTCAGACCACTATCACACTTTTATTTGGCTAATACTTCTAGGAATTTTTATGGTGGCAAGTTGTTTTTTACAACCAAATCTACTAGAGTATGATAGCTATAAGAAAGTTTATGTTCAATTCTTTTCGAAAAAAAAAAATTACAAAGACCAATTGGCCATAGTAGCTTTCAAGAAAATCATTTTCTCCACAATAGCTTTGCAACCACCTTTACAAAAAAAGTTATAACCACCCAAACAAACCCTTAAAGTACGTTTCTGCTAAAATATGCACAAAATAACTTAGACAATTAGACAACAAAGAATATAGAGTATCATGATTGCATCTATTCAAAAACTAAACAATAAATCAATTAAATGAGTTGGGAGCACAAGCTAATTCAGCTGGTGGTGACCTTTGAAAGTTATTCAAAGGTCCTGGAATCTAATCCCACCTACAAAAATGTATTAAAAAAATCTAGACCCAAAGTTAGGACTTAAAATCAATTTAATTTCACCCAACAAAAAGGAAAAAAAAAAAACTACTCTTAGACATAAAATAGACTACTGCTTTCAACAAATAAATTTGAGCCTTCATATTTAACTTTGAAACAAATAATACTTACAGGTAAGGAACAAAAAATGACACCACACACTATGGAAAAAATGAACTGTGTTTAACATAGTAAAGTTAAACTGTCTGATCATATATATAATATAAAACTTTACATGTTCAAACAGTTCCCACCACTGCAAAACAGAACTATTGCAGTAACTTTCAAAGTGAATAAAATGAAGTGCAAACACCCGAAAAAGCTGTGCATATATATTTTGCACAACATGTAAACAGGGCTCAATCATGATCATTAGCATTGAAGATATCAGATAAACCAAAAGCATAAATGGAAAACAGAAAGACTAATATGCACAGCAATATGACAGCATTGATTCAATTGCATCCCTGAACAAAATCTCGTACAAAAACACACAAATATAGAAATTGCATGCCTAATGAGTGACAAAGCACAAGTCCCAGTACAATAATATCAATAAAGCTAAGAAGAATATCAAAAGAATGCAAAGGCAGGAGAAAAACAAAAAACATTTTAAGTTCATGCCCAAAAAAGTTTTAATGAAAACTTCAAAACAAGAAAATTCTGTGTAAGCATTCCAATTATAATCGTCATGGAAAATTCATTCATTCTAGCAAGAACAAATAACAATTTAGCATGCATTACAGAATTGAGAATCCCTGAACTTTTTTTCTGGCTAAGCAATTCCAAGTTTCATGTGTCTCTAAAACTTCAAACCGTGAAATCAAATCCTAGAATCCAGACTTTCCGCTGCATTATTAATCAGTTCGGAAAAGGTAATGCTTGACAAGGGGTCACATAGCTCTAAGGCAAATGAATCTTAAAGCTGAATAAAAAAATGTAGATCAGCATCATCCTTACACTAGTAACTAATTATTTGGGATTGGCTTTAAAAACCTTCCTTCTTCATTTCTTATTGTTGACAGTAACATAATGCGTTAATTCAACCTTCTGCAGGACTTTTTGAACCACCTCTTCCCTCATGACAATTTACTCTCTCACTTATTCTTCATATTCATTTTAGATCTATTATACCCACCCTCACTGTCTTGCATTAAGAATTGTGAATAAATATGCCAATTCAAAGGTTTACATCACAGCAACGAATTTTAGAAGCAAATTTTGGATATACGAACTATCACTTTTTTCAACAAATAAAGGTAAATTCAAAGAACTATATCAATGATTGAGCTGTAACAACTCTTATGCATAATAATAGGAAAATAGTAAAATACTAGAAAATAGATGCATGACATTTGTACAACACAAAAAAAAGACTAATGAAGATGAATTTGCAAATGCAACCTTCACGCAAACTTCAGCTTTGATTCCATGAATACGTGAGTTCCATGATGTCATAATAAGAACACATGCATCAAACCTATGTTACCAGCCAAAAAAACGAAACTACAATTATGAAAGACAGAACAAAAACTACCTCAAAGGAAAATAAAAAGAACAGATACTATTTGTTTACCAGGAAAAAACATCTAAAGGACTGCAAGTAAATGTACACATACAATAAACATAGTCTTACCTGGACATTGCTTTCTTCCATCAAAATCTCCTTTGCTTTGTCACACAATACTCTGACCTGCAAAGAAATAGTAAAAAGGAAATAGAAAAAATAGCAAACTATAATTTGTCAAATAGTATGAGCTATATTAAGGAGTTGCCTATAAATAAGAATAAATGCAAAAGTAGGTATTACACTTTTAAGAATTTTTTGGAATTATTTTGCTCAGGAAAGTGGTTCTATAAAATCTGTTCATACTTCATAGAACTTTTGTACTAATTTTCAAAAGTTTCCCAAACCTACTTTTTAAATAAACTTTTAAGCACCTTGAAAATAAACATGTATAAGTAAAATGCATGCCTACACTTTTCCTTGAGAGCTACTTTTAAATACACTGGCCTTCATCCATTTGAGCCTTAAGAGCTACTTGTAACAATTGTATTTATCAAACAACAAAATACTTCTTATGTGCTTTAAGCATTTTGTAAATGCACTTATTCTACAAGCAGGAAAAAAAACTTAGAACACCTAACTACTTCAATCATTTATGTTTGCTTATTTGCCAAATAACTTCTAAATAGACAATGTTACCTAAATGTTAAATAAGAAATCAAATTAAATTGCACCCAGTGGAAGTATCAAACACAATGTTTGATCTATCAACAACAACATCAAGCCTTTGTCCCACTACGTGGGGTCGGCTACATGAATCCTTTTTCGCCATTGTGTCCGGTTAAAAGTCAAATGTTCGATCTATGTGCTACAAAAACCTGGCATGGCTAGGAAAACAAAAAGAAAATGTGAACAAATTCATCTATTGCATGCAAAAACTAGCATGGCACAAAACTATCTGCATTATGCCAAAAGTCTACCAGACGAGGCAAAAACTCCAATATCTAGACATTATATCATTAGGACCACAAAACATTTAGTACAATTGTCATAAAACCTAATTGGACTAGAATGAAAAAACTCACATCAACATGCATACCACAAAATCATAATAAATCAAAAGTAATAAAAAAAGAAAATAATTGGAGTGTAAAAACAATTCAATAACCTTTCTAATAAACTAGAAAAAAGGGTTGGCATATCTTCTTTTGATTTGTAGCATAACTATCTACACCTTCTAGAATAGCATTCATGATATAGATCTCTAAATCCAAATTTTATATCATAAAAATCTTTTATATCTCTCTGCTTTCTTTCCAAATGATTTTTTGTCACCAAGGGGCTATTTGTTTTGCTAAAAAAGATTACAAAGTAAAATAAATACAATAGAAAAGGAATGCAATATATTTGAATTTTAAAAGTTGTTTGGATAATGGTGTAAAACAAATGCAAGTGATTACTTTTTGTTTTGTTTGAAGTAAAATGAATGCGGTACAAATGACAACGATAGAGGTGGTCGAATGTGATGGTGGCGGGGGGGGGACAGTTAGCGACAAGGGCAATAGCCAACAACTGCATCTGATGGTTGCAGATAATGGGTGGTGGCTAGCAATGACAGCGGATTCAGCTTGCGATGTATTTGAAATTCAACAAAAGAGGGGCAAATTGTGAATACATAAAAAATAAATTACTAAATGAAGTTAAAATTCTTCAAAATTTTACTCTGCATTCCTTTTCCATCAAAACCAAACACCAAAAATCTTAAAAAGCCTGCATTTTGAATACTTTATACTCGGTTATTATCAAACTAAAAACCCCCAAATCAAACTAGACAAGTAAAACACCTATAAAAACACAATCCCTTGAACATCTTTGACTAGCCAAAATCTTTATAAATAAATCAAATTTCCCACTTTCATTAAGTACGTAAAGACAAGTTAAATGATGGTGATCATTATCATTAATAGAGTTATCCCAACTATTTAGGGTTAGCTTATGAATCATCAATCTTTGTTTATTCTTGTTTAATGTTGAATGAGTTGGTTAAACCCAATATAAGTCTTCTTACAATATCTCCATATATATATATATAACTCTTTTTACAACTCATTTTCAAGATTGTTTATGCTTATGATTATTTAGTTATCCAAATGATAATCAAACTTGGTGATTGTGTGAGCCATTAGATTCGGGCTATGATGCACCAACACTTCTCAAAAAGGCATGTCGTGTCCGACACGTATTGGACAGAACATGCATTTGATACATGACAAACATATCGAAGACATACCGATTAAAAAAATAGTGTAAAAATTTTGTACAACATGTATTAAACATTATATCAAAAATATATATAATTTATTTATTTTAATTTTTTATTAAAAAAATAAAACTAAATTTCTTATTTCATCTCCATATCCCCAAATCAATCGCCCGCACTCTATATCTCATTCCCCGAACATTCTCATTTTCATTTCTATTCAGCAAGTTACAGTTAAGGTTTCACAAAAATGTCCGTTGCAATCATAACATCGACATTTGATGCCGTCATAATATCAGCATTTCAAAACCAACTTACATCAAACTCTTAAAGGGTTGTTTGGCTTGGTACAAAGAGAGTGAAAAGTATTCCAAATGCGGGGGTTTCAGAAATATTGATGTTTGGTTTGAAGTAAAAGAAATGCAAAGTAAAATTTCAGTTCATCTGGAATACACTAGCTAGTTCATTTTTGGTGCATTTGAAATTCCTCCGATTTGGGTGATTTCCAAATATAGCGCAAACTCACAACCATTGCCATCGCCTATTGGCCACCTCCGCCGCCATGCGATCACCGCGGGCCACCCCAACCACAACCTTTTTACACTTTACATTGCATCCACTTTCTTTCAAACCGACAAAAAAAAAAAGTCATGCATTCCTTTTACAATTATCCAAACAACTCCAAAGTATTTCTTTAATACTACATTCATTTTACATTGCATTCTTTTTTCGGGCAACCAAACAGCCTCAAGTCATTTGGGTTTCAAAGAAAATAAAAAAGCAAATTAAAATAAGTGTCCAGAAAGCACTCGATGGTGAAATCTGTTCTGATTTACATCCTCGTGCAACTTTTAAATGCCACAATGCTTTTTATAAATGAAGCTGTTAACTTTTTTACACCAAACGACCAATTTGAATCAAATGATTATTCCAATGCTGAAGAGGAGTTCCTGACCTTCTTACTCGTGCTCCAACAATCACGTATAACTAAAAACAGGTTCAAATATCCAATCTAACTCTATACCAATGAGCAACAAATAAACCAGCGAGGCAGCAGATCTGATAAATTAAGCTATAGTATCCTGTGTGCAGGAAACGAATAGGATTTTATCCCTGATTAAGCGAAATAATAAAAAGAACCCCAAACAAGCTGCAAAACTCAACATGCTCACCAAACCAAACCCTCTAATCACAAGCCCTAACTTCCCGAAACCAGAAATTCGCCCGCATCAACAGAAGAAACTGCAATCCCTATCAGAATACATGCTCACCACCCGCGATCGGTCACCGCGGAAAAAAATTTACCAATCCAACAAAAATTAAAACCCAAAAAAAGGCTCACAGTAGAAGATAAAACACGTAAGATCGATTCGAAAAGAACCTCTTGTTCGGAGAGTGGCTTGCACTGCATCAGCTGTGCAATCTGCTCGTCCAGATTCCCATGGGAACTCCCCGGCATAGGATTTTCGCTCATCTTCCTTCACAGCAGCCACGAAGCAAGAATCAGAAATCGGACCAGAAGACCGTAACCCTAGATCTTCAACTCTCTCTCTCTCTCTCTCTCTCTCTCTCTCTCTCTCTCTCCGTGTGTGTATTGGGAGAAGTGGGAAGCGTTCGATGCTCGAAGAACGGAGAACCGAGGGAAATAAGGAAGAAATAAAATATGGCAAATGAGCGACGAAGAGCGAGAGCTTGGACGTTAGCGATATGTGAGGTTGAGGACGAGCGAGATTCACCGCGCAAAAAAAAAAAAAAAAGGTCCGAGCGGCTGTAAATTGCAGAACAGCGAGCACCGCCATTTATAGTTTGGCTATCGGATTCGGATCTGTCGCATACTTGGCCCAATAATTGGTTTGAACTTTGAAGGTTAATGAAGAGCAGAATTTTAAATTTTTAAAAATTTTATTTTGTAATTTAATTTAATGTATTTAAAATTTTTGGATTTAACTTAATTTTAAGTATGCTATAAATTATCAGTTATTATTATCATCTTGCATCATCGTCATCCCATCAATAATCTCTCGCCGCCACTATCATCTTTCACAAGCCTTTGCACGCGCTGATCTCCACCACCCACAATAAAATGAAACTCGCTAGCCGCTTCCATCACCCCGCCAATTGCCACTCAATGTCTATAATCCATTATTTAATTAAATAAATTATGAAAATTAGTGCATTAATTACGGAATTTTGCCAATTCATTCTATGCATATAGTTTCATTTTCAAGCATTTTTCAAAATTTCAAAAATATAAAAATACTTTTTTATGAATGTTTCAGATATTTCACATTCATAAATATATACGAAAAATTCTCAAAATATCTAGCAATGAAAATTATATTAGAAATTTAGAATTTTTGTATGTGCTTCTTAAGCACATTTCATGTATTTTAAAATTGCACCAATGCATACAAAGTTTAGATGGTAAAACCTACAACATTTTATAATGTAAAATATTAGCCATTAAAGATTAAGAGTAAAATTAAATTACATATTCCAGCGATGAAAATGCTCAGATGAATGAGTGATTTACGCTTAAAAATAGAATACAAAATAAATAGTAGCTCCAGTGGCAAATAAAATTAGAGAGAGTCATCGTGATTGCTTGGTCACATAAAATATCATCCTTTTAATAACCTTGCTAGGACAATAGATGGATTAAAAAGGTTGAAATAGACCTAAAAAAATCGATTAGAACGCATTAAAATGAATTATTTTTTTATAAAATTAAATAAGAATTTGACTCTTAATAGAACAAAAAAAAAAATTCCAGATAATCAACCTCCGTAATGAGTTAAAGGCTTGTTTGTTGTAGTTGCATACTGTTTTGATCCATGGAAACATCTCTATATTACAATAATTTAGAAATATCTGTAAACAAAATCCACATACATTTCGTGCGCTATGATTAAAAAAACAAATACAAAACACTCCCCTTCATACTTAATTCCTCCTTCATTTCCAATATGAACTGAATTTGAAAAAGATTTAGGCTTCATTTAAGACAACTCTTTTATTGCTTCTCAAAACAGAGTTTTAGTACTAAAATTTTAATATTTATATTAAAACTTCATTTTTAAGAAGCAATAAAAAAGCAGTCTCAAACGAAACCTTACACTGCAAACTTGCCCAAGGCATATGTAATATGTTTTTGGACAACTAAACAGCTTCTAGAAGTACACCAAACATTACCACACTATTGAAGGAAAAATTATTCTATGCAGAAGCCGAATCCCTTCCGAATATCTAAGCCCACGGCTCAGTACTGTTCAGTACCGCGGCTCGGTATTGCTGACGTGACTCATTCTAATTGGTATCCGGATGTAAAGTTACGTTCGATGTCCCCACAGAATAATCTCTCCTATTGAAGACGGCTCACAATGCTAATAGTTACATTGGCATTCGACCAAACAAGATATTTCGAAGTTTCTTACAGTTTGCTGAGGGTTGAAGCCTTGCTCAGTTCATCCCTTAGAACTCGTCGTAGCAGCTTGTTAGAAGCAGTCCGTGGAAACTCCGGAACGACTTTAACCAGGTTTACCTGTTCAGCAGATAAGAGGATGAAAGAACTGGAAAGTCAGGAAAAATATTACAGATCCCCAGTTTGTTACCATACTACAAACAGTTAGATTGGAAGTATCTCATGAGCTATTCTAGCCTTCTACCTGTATTTACAGAGCTAGAAATGGATGATGGCCAATGGCATTTGGCATTTCGGATGCAATTTTAAAGTTTCAAGGAGGAAGCTGAGAAGGCTTCGTTTCGGATGGTTTTATAACCGCATCTTAAAGCAGCTTTCTAGTACAAAAATTTTAATTTTTATGCTAGAAAGCTGCTTTAAGAAGCAATAAAAAAGTCATCCCAAATGAAACATAAGAGGTCGTTTGAGAACATTTTCTGCGTATATTTTTTATTTTGTTTTTATTTTTAAATTTATTTTATATAATAAAAATATATTTTTATGTTTATTGAACACTAAATAAGTTGATTAAAACAGTAGAGGGTATTTGCCAATATGCCAATAACAATGACGGGCAAAATGATGATGGTGGAGGTGGTGTGGGCAGCAGCAGCCCCTAGTAATAATTATTTTTAAAAACACCTCAAAATTATTTTTTGAGTGTTTTTTTAAATAATTTCATTTACGTTAAGAAAAAATAAAATAAAAATAGTTAAAAATACATCAACAACAACAACAACAACATCAAGCCTTCGTCCCACTACGTGGGGCAGCTACATAAATCCTTTTTCACCATTGTGACTTATTAAAAGTCAAATTCTCATTTAAATCTAATATAGAAAATTCATTTTCTAATATTTTCTAACCAAGCCTTTTAAAGTCTACCTCTATCTTTCTTAACGTAACTCAAATCTAATACTTCAACTTTCCTAACAGGGTCATCAGAAGGCCTCTGTTTAATGTGACCAATTCATCTAAGGCGACTCTCTCTAATCTTATCTTCCACTGGAGCTACTCCAACCATTTCACGTATATGCTCATTTCGTATCCTATCTCTAAGGGTAAATCCACTCATCCACCTAAGCATCCTCATCTTTGCAACACTTAACTTAGTATTATGCTTCTCTTTTAAGGGCCAACATTCAGCACCATAAAGCATTGCAGGTCTTACCACCATCTTATAAAATTTTCCCTTAAGTTTGAGGGGGACTTTTCTATTGCATAACAAGCCCGATGCATTCATCCACTTCAAACAACAAACAAATATATTTTTCCAAAAAAAAAGAAGAAGAAGAAGAACCCAACCAGGCTCTTAAGTATTTCACGAAAATATTTGATACCTTGAACAAAGGGTTTAGTTCCTTCTGAATTGCTCTCTGAAATTTGGCCCTCAAACTGGATTCTTCTTTTGTCGTTCCAGGTTTTAGCACTGCAAACAGAACCAACTGCTCAGGTCCACCGTCTCTGGACCGAAAGCTAACCGCAGCTGTCTCCAACACACTTTCTTCAGCCCTATTGCATACCCTTTCAATCTCAACTGCACTTGTCTTCAAGACAAGATACATAATATGATTGATGAATACAAAGATATTACAAATAATAAAAGCTGAATGAAAAGAAACAACTGCGTTGTCAGTTGCTATCTTTACCTTGATACCTCCAAGGTTCATGGTATCATCGACCCTGCCGAGTACAATATAATATCCGCCTACTGTTCTCTGAATTTTGTCTCCATGTCTTCGGAGGATCTACCAGCAAAGCATTACATTTATAATATTTAAACCTTCATATATCTGATATTGATATGTCAAGAATGAATTTTGACTATAATAATGATGCGGAGCATTTTAAGTCTAAAGTGTCCCTTAGAATAGCTTATGTAGTTTGTTATAAGTTTTCTAGAACCTTCTAGGATTCTCTAGGTTTTCATTGCTTTGGCATTATATATGGAATGTGTAAGAGGAGAAAGGTATTGAATGATATATACACCTTTTGAAGCTTGAAAAGCTTTCTTCTTCTTCTTCCCTGGATTGGGAATTTTCAAATCCTTCTTGCAGGTATCGACTTCCGCCGATCCACTACATCAGTTGGTATCAGAGCCTGGAGCTTGAGAAGATCGATGTATTGCAGAAGGTCGGCTGTCGACGACGATCGAAGCCGCAAAACAAAATTGGCGGTCGACGATGATCGACGCCAAGGAAGGTGGGCTGTCGACGATGCTCGAAGCCGGATCGCCTTCTATCAAGCTCAATCGAAGAAGTCGCTCGATCAGGTAGATAGAAACCTTGATCGGATTCGCGAAACCCTTCGGTCAATAAGGAGGATGAGGATGTCGTCGGCAACCATACCGAGACATTCTTCTTCTTCCATCCCCTCGCGCAGACGCCATCCGTCCCGCCATACTCCCACGATCGCTGATGATTACCCTCCGCTCGAGCTCCCCAGGTGAGTATCGGCTCAACACAGTCACCGCGATCTCGATCTGAGAGCCCTGCGAGGAACCTATCTCAGGCTGTGGAGCTTCTGCATAATAGCCCGAGAAAGGCCCAGCTCGGCGAACGATCCATTTCAAAACTCCCAGAGTCCTTCGTGGCGACCTCCTGCAGCCTTCGACCTGTCGGCGAGACTCTCCTGCCGTTAATGGTCGGACCAGATCCTCCATCACCGCCCGCTCCGACGGAGCCCCATCCCACAGCCGCCGCTCCATCGCCGCCGACAGCAGCCGACCCGACCCCCGCCGACCAGCTCCCCGCACCCCCAGCGCCGGTCTTGGGAGACTCCGCTCCTTGGCAGCGCCTGTCTGGCGAGCTCGCTCCAGATAGCGATTCCGACAGAGATGGTGAACCCGACGTGAAGCTGAGCGACAGAGGTGTTGAGTCCGATCTCTCACGCCCTGAGTCCTATCTTGCCGCCCTTTCATTTCACGCTCAGATCACGGAGATAGACTCCATCCCTTCACAGGAAGAATTTGATGTTGAGCAAACTGCCGCAAGACCAGAAGAAGATGTCGTGATTGATGAGGTAGCGTATGATACGTCAGAACCTGTGGAAGCTTCAACTGTTGAAGATGAAGACCCGGTAGAGGAGGTGAGTAAAGAAGTTCCAGATGACTTTCATGCTGTACTAACTGTTCCGGGTTTTTCAAAGGAACAAGAGCACAAGAAATCCTATGTCTCTTTTGTGATGGCGATGAAAGAGAGCAATACACCTATATCAGTTCCTACATCAGCTCCTGCAGGGGTGACGCCATTCAACACAAGGAGACAGCCATTTGATCGTGAAGAAGCCACAGCAATGGCGAAAAATTCAGATCATAGAAATGGGAATAGTGAACTGAATGCCATCTATATTCCTTTTATTAGGAATGATTTTACTGCAGGTGTGGAAATCCCAGGGTTAAATGGTGCTGAAATGGTTGATCCAACATCATGCTCACGTAATGCTCGACGTAATGTCGCCACTGTCTTCGGGCAGTTGGTTATTGACGATTTCAGTGCTGATTTTGTCAAGGGAAATCGATTCACAGCTCACATTCTTCATCTCTTAGAAAGCACAAGGCAAGAGCAGCAGCACGAGCTGTTCAAAGCATGCGAAGTTGTATCCTTGCCTAGAAATGATCTCCTCGGTAGAGGCAAGGACAAAGAGTTTGTTATGCAGTGGCTACGGGACCCATCAAATGAGCATCTTGGAACCGAAGCTTTTGCACAGGTTGTAGCTTTTGGACCACCGATGGAGTCGAAATCGGCGCCGAGCTGTGGTTCTGCTCGGGCATTTAACAATATCAATGGGGATATACCTTATTCAATATCAAAATTAAAGAAGTTGGAAAACTTGATTTTGAAAAGCAATCAGTTGACTGGTTCTATTCCTTCAACGCTCTCACAGATTCCAAATTTAAAATTTTTGGACTTGGCTCAGAACAGATTGAGCGGGGAGATGCCCAGGCTTATTTACTGGAATGAAGTATTGCAATACCTGGGATTGCAAGGAAACAATCTGGAGGGAAGCCTATCTCCTGATATGTGTCAGTTGACCGGGCTTTGGTATTTTGATGTGAAGAACAACAGTTTGAAGGGGACTATACCTGAAAGCATAGAAAACTGTACAAGTTTTCAAGTTTTGGATCTTTCGTACAATCAATTCTCTGGAGAAATTCCCTTCAACATAGGATTTTTGCAAGTTGCTACTTTGTCATTGCAAAACAACAAGTTTACGGGATCCATTCCTTCTGTTATTGGTCTTATGCAGGCTCTGGTTGTATTAGACTTAAGTTGTAATCTTCTAAGAGGACCAATCCCCATGATAATTATGGATGATACTTGTTTGCTGGTAAGTTCAATGGAGGCTAATGAGCAAAATCCTGATGGTCTAACTTGCAATGAGCTAATTGAGGGATTTTGCCGTGAAGATGATGGCCCAATTATTCTGGTTGGGAGTGCTCGCGCTAACCAGGATATTCATGATTTTGTCATTGGCGCATACAAATTGAGTGGATTAAAGCAACTGTGGGATGCCTTAGCACTTGGATCTCAACTACAAAAGTCCTCAGTAAAAAGAGATGCATGTTTTGTGGGATCATGCTTTAAGAATTTTGAAATACTACGTGGAAGAACATCAGCTCAAACAGACTATGAGGAATATGCAATTGATGAGAACAAAATCTTCGATCCGGGAATCTGTCTTCTGCAACAATCTCGTTTTCAATAATGCGTCTCGACGGAGTCGAGCCCTTTTTACGCTAGGGGAGAATGATGCGGAGCATTTTAAGTCTAAAGTGTCCCTTAGAATAGCTTATGTAGTTTGTTATAAGTTTTCTAGAACCTTCTAGGATTCTCTAGGTTTTCATTGCTTTGGCATTATATATGGAATGTGTAAGAGGAGAAAGGTATTGAATGATATATACACCTTTTGAAGCTTGAAAAGCTTTCTTCTTCTTCTTCCCTGGATTGGGAATTTTCAAATCCTTCTTGCAGGTATCGACTTCCGCCGATCCACTACATCAAATAAGTTATGTTTTTTATGTGATTAGGTAATCCATGTTTTTATTATAAAAATTATGAAAAAAAATTTTGTTGATCATCCTCTTTTAGAAAATGAAGGTTCGATGATACGCTCATGACTGTTATGAGATGCCTTTTAGTAGCTAAATTAAATTCAAAAGATAGGTGTCAACATAAAACTTTTCAATGATAATCACTTAAGATAAAAGATTGCAAAGTTATTATTGATGATGAGAATGCAATGAATGTTATCTCCACTAGTGCCCTTATTTGGACAATCCTAAAACTTGAACCTCCCCCGGAGCTCTTTCATGTCAATTGGATTAATCACACCTCCCTACCCGTGACTTTTAGATGCTTGGTTTCAATTAAAATGAGTATTTACGAGAATTAGATATGAAGTGGTGTTCTACCAGTAGACATAGCTAGAACACCACTTCATATCCTATTAGGTAGAACCTGGCTTTATGATAGAAATGTGATTTATTATGATTGTGAGAACACTTATGTCTTTAAAGTTAATAATAATATCATCAAACTTCACATCAAATCACAAAAGAAAGAAGTTGCACTTCCCCCGCTTAAAATCTCTTTTGATCTTAAACATGTAACTGCACATAAAATAAAAAATAAAACTTCAACCCCACTTATTCACTTTTAGCTCAGTAAGCCTTCCCTAATGACTTACCTCCTATTAGAATTCATACTTAAAACTTAGATTTAAAAAAATTAAGAAAAAAATTTTGTCTGCACTTATTACATTATAAGAAAGTCACCCCATCCCTTTAGAGACTCATATACCTATTGTAGTCTATAATATCCTTTCTAAGTTATTAAATCTAATTTCGAATGAACTACTTGACGAGCTACCTCCAATCAAAAATATTCAACGTGTCATTGATTTCACCCACAAGTTTATGGTTGCCTAACCTACCCATTATAGACATTAACTTACATTGCACAGAAAAATGTAGCATTTACATGTAAGCAAGGAAGGTTTGTTGTTAATATTATAATTAATATGTGCTGACTCTTAAAGCATAATATCCAACACATGAGGATGGGCCGATGTGATTTCCTTTAACTAAAAGGTTGGTAGTATAATCTTACTTGGAGTCTGTAACCGATTGACCGAATTATACTAACAGGTAAATGGTGACAACTCTTAAATGATTATTGAAAGTCACATATAAAAATAAATAATTAATAGAATTAAATTAAAGATAAAATAAAATTGACAAATGGATAGATATGATAGATAATAGATGGAATGATAAAAATACCACATTAAAACAAGATGTCATACTTTGCTCTTCATAATTGTGCTTATAATTGTATTTACATGATAATGCATCAAACTAATTAATAGATAGAGCTGATGTTGCATTGATAAAACATGCATTTATATTGATGCAATATAACATAACATACTGACATGGCTTATTGATTGATAGTCCTTATCAATTTTCTTATATTTTGATAGATCTCATTTAACTTCACTGATCATATTGATTTTACTCTTTATCTTAGAAATTTCTTATTACACATATTAATTGATGATTCATGTTGATTAGGACTAGAGCAAGCTTATTGAATATTGTCTTGCATTGCAGGTAGTGGTAAGTTATGGCCACCTGTTGAGCTTTATAAGCTTGTTATGTGGTTTTATTGATTTCAGTACTGAAAAAGGGTTGGGACCCTCAGGAGTTAGGTTGATCAGTGTTTTCAAGTTTTCTTTTATTTTTATATTTTGTTCTATTCTTTTGTGGTCAAAAGTTCTAAAAAAATAAATTGATATTATTGAAATCTCCTAGCTATTGTACATTGCATTTTAAATGAATGAATATATAAATATTTTGATGTATATGATTTATAATTTTTTTGCTAGATTTATTTAAAATGATATATATTTAGTTACTGGAAAATCAATTAAGATATTAAAAAAATTGATAATTCTTCCAAATTTAAATTTTGGAATATTATAGACAATACAAGAATCTGTTTGAGCAACCAAATATGTCCCAATAATACTACCACTGCCAACTTGACTAAACAAGTTCGATAACAAATCAATATGCTCTTTGTTAGATGAGTTAGGCTCGAAGATAAAATCACTTTCAGAGTTGGAGGCCACATGTGCTTTGTTGTCTTTATTAAATTGTGGCTTTGATTTCCAATCAGCTGGTTTGCCATGGAGCTTCCAACAAGTCTCCATGTAATAACCTAATTTCTTACAATAATCACACCAGGTTCTTTCCCATTTTTGACGATCTCCACCATTACTGTTAAACAATCGGACAACAAAGGCAGATGCATCCAACGTTGATGTGGGTTGTTCCTTAGATCCCATCACCACTTTGTTTCTACTTTCTTCATGTCTTACCTCTAAGAAAGCCTCCCTAAGATTGGGCAGTGGTTTAGTGCCCATGATTCGACCTCGAACATCATCCAACTCCCTATCTTGAACAGCCTTTTTTTTTCACAATCTGCTTGTATATTATTGCATCTTTTGGACATGTCCATGAGTGAGTTTTGAATAAGGCTTCGTTTGTGACAGCTTCTTTATTACTTTCGAAAACGGCTTTTTAGTACAAAATTTTCTAATTAAAAAAAAAACAAAAATTTGTATTAAAATTTTGTTTTAGAAAGTAGCAAGAAAACTGTCTCAAACGAAGCCTAAGTTAAGTTATTGTCAATACCACGTGAGTGTGTTGAAATATTGATTAACAAATTGCTCTTCTTGGCGTAAGTCATGAAATACTTATTCAACCTAAATAACTCTGAAGTATTTTAAGAGTTAGAATAGATGCATCCGATATTTATTTTGCAATCGCAAACAATAAGAAAGTTTCACCCATGTCCTTGTTCATGAAATTGATAAGCCATGACATGACCACACTAGTTTCAATCTTCCACTTTTTGAAGCTAAGATTTGTAGTTTCTAGCATGGTTGCTACTCCCGTGAGATTCTCATTCTTTCCCTTATTAGTTATTACAAATGAACAACAACATAGATTGTGACCACTACAAATAATTATTGTCCATTTAATTTGTGTCACGTGATAAGAATAGGAGAAGAATCACTACCACCAATGTTTGGAATTTTTGAATTACTTCCTGATTGGTGTTGTGATGTCGGATGTTTGTGATGAGGTCAGTCGTATTGCGAAGAAGAAGATGAGGGAGAAGAAAGAATAAGGTTACTGGAAATATGAAAAAAGAAAGTCAGGACGAATGCTGGTTAGGAGAATCGGTCAAAGATAATCGGCCTCAGAAACAGAGAAGAGACATTCAGAAAGAGTTTGCTAGAGAGAGGCGGCCTGAAGAGATTAGGATTTAGAGCACTAGCTCTGATACCAAGAATTTCTTAATTTATTATTCTTAATAAAAAAAATGGTACTACATCTACTTCTATATATATATACACACTAAACAAGTATCTAATAAAGGAAATAACTAACTAGCTTAATTATTTCCTAAAATAGGAAAATGTTTCATAAAAAAGTAATATAAATTGCTAGGAAATACATTTCAAACAAACAATTATAAGAAATTCTTACCATTCCTCTGTAAGATGGCATACCATCAAAATAAACCTTCTTGTGATCAGCATTAAGCAGCATGTCACTAGCTCCCATAAATCTAGGAAATAAACCCACTTCTCCAGCACAAGGTTCATCATCACGCTGTCGTGTAGAATCATGGAATAATTAGTACCAAAAAAACTTTTAGCGATGCATGACATAACACAATATAATCTAAAATACTGATCGTTACATAAGGAATTCCTTGCTCATCAAAAATGACAAAACCAGTTGTCATTGAGGGTGTGCTAAATGCTCCAAAGGCTTGGGGTTGCAGCAAGCTTCCCTGGATGTAAGATGATGAAAGCTCTGTCCCACCACAACATTCAATAACAGGCTTATAAAAGGCTCTAGAAGAAAGCCATATGTCATCATCAATATCAGAAGCTTCTCCAGTTGAAGCAAATAGCCTTCAAGGAAAATGGAAAAAACAGCTTTCAGCTTCCACAGTTCAAAGGACAAAGATCTGAGCAATCCCAACCTACCTGATCTTTGTCCAGTCAAGTCCTTCCATGCACTTGCTACTCTTCCATGTTTTCACTAGACTTGGTACCGTACCTAAGATTGTCACAGAAGCATCCTGAACCAAAAAATACCCTTTATTACAAACTATGATGCACAAACATGAACACGGCGACATGGATACGATACGACACGGACACGGGACATGTCAATTATTGAAAATATGGGACACGGACACGGTATTATAGTTTTTATATTTTAAAAATAGTATATAAAAATTAAATAAGTACAATTTTAAAAATAATTTAGAAATAATAAGTCATTTAACTAGAATTTGTGCTTAAAATGATTAGTATTAGAATGTCGAGAGTTAGGCGTCCATGACGTTCATCAATCACCGAGAGAGGAGATGAAAATACCTTCACTATCAAAAAGAAATGAAAATGAGAATATTCGATGATTGGGTATTAAGTGCAGACGCTGATTTTGTATTGCGGATAGAAAATAAGAAATTTAGTTTAAATCCCGCAAAATACAAGAAATTATATTTTAAAAAAATTCATGAAATATTTAAGGTACGCGTATCGGACACGCGTGTCCAATTTGTATTTAATATTTTTTTAATCGGACACGTTTTTGGCGTGTCCGACACGTGTCGGAGGAGTGTCAGACAAGTGTCGTGTTGGATACATGTCGGACACTGTATGCCTTTTTGAGGAGAAGTGTCGATGCATCATGAATTACAAAACATCAATATCATTAAAGTAACTTTAGTGTCATCATTACATATGCATTGTCATCATTTACCTGAACAAATTTTCCAAAGCCACGTCCAAGGGGTGACCCATGATAAAGAGCAAGTGTAGCACCATTCAAAAAGCATGAGTAGAGTAAAATTGGACCCATCACCCATCCCAAGTTAGTAGGCCAGCATACTATATCTCCAGCTTGGATATCCAGGTGTGCCCACCCATCTGCTGCACTCCTAATTGCGGAGATATGTGTCCAAGGAATAGCTTTGGGTTCTCCTGATGTGAGGCATGTTAATGTATAATGAATTCATTTTCTTAAGTAAAAAAAAATGCTAGAAGTGATAAATCACGTGAAAATCAGGATTACCAGTAGTTCCAGAAGAAAACAGTATGTTAATCGCAGCATCTGCAGATTGGTAAACAGGGGAATAGTCGCATGGCCTACAAGTAAAATGGATTGCAAAGAAGCTTTTGTCATATTATCTGGTGACTATTTAAACTAACCATTCGTTTGGGACGGCTTTCTTACTGCTTCTTAAAGCAGCTTTTTAGTACAAAAATTAAAAAAATTTAACTAAAAATCTGCTTTAAAAAGCAATAAGAAAGCTGTCTCAAACGAAACATAAATGTGCGCCAAGTGAAAGAATTTATTCCAGGTGATTGCTATATGTGAGTACAGGAAAAAGTAGTCAAAAATGAAATCCTTTAGAATGGAAATTTAAAACCAAGTACAACGTTTCTAAAAATTATATTTTCCAATCAAAATTGTTAAATACTCTTGCTTTGAGAAAATGCATAGGGAAGCCTACTGCTACAGAACAATATCACTTGTTCACATTATAACATACAGTTACAGAAAACGGTAGAAATTTTTCAGAATATAAACAGTATTTTCAAAGAGTATTTAATTTGTACCTGGGAAGACCCGCAACACGTGACAGAAAATCTCTCCAGGATAAATCATGGTTCCTTAGTGTAAGTCCCACATCATTACCGGAAGCAGGAACAACGATTGCCTTACAATCGGTCGCCTCTACAACACGACTATAAATACAGAGTAATCAAGAAAACAAGTTTCACAATTAAAAGATAGGAGATTTACATAAATACCATTTTATACTACTCTATTTACATATTTAACACTTGAAACTTTAATATTACATACATACCACCCATAGTTCATTCTCATATCAAATATGAGTGGTAGAAATGAAATATATAAGGGGTAGGAAAGAAATATAAGTGATATATTTGATATTAAAATAATATAGGGTGGTATGCATGTAATATTAAAGTTTTGGGCGTTAGATATGTAAATAGAATATTATAAAGTGATATGTATGTAAATTTCCCTTAAAAGATTGGGACAATATTAATAAGAAAGAGTAAGCAACTTAAATCATCAAAAATTATTTACATATAAAAAGAGAAGAATATTTAAGTTTCCCCATTCTAAAATTATCAAAGAGAGAACAATTCACTGAATAGGTGAAAGAGCAACTGAGTAAGAAAAGCAGAGGCCATGATAGTCAAATTTATCACTTAATTTGAACCAAGAACAACACAAGTTCAGCAACAACTATATTCAATGTTCAGGAAAAAATTACTACGTAAACAAATGTGCACATGCAAATTTTGGTTTATTTTAGAGACGTGCTTGAAAATCCGTATCTCCTGCTTAGCTTATTTGAAAATTCCCATTTTACATGTGCACATTCTCAATGAATTTGTACGCAAAAGGTTATGGAGCAACTCTTATTTATATCTGAGATTATGATGGTTTTATTTCATACAATTCAGAAGCCTTACATCAATATAACTATACCAAATAAAGTTAGTGGGGTAAGCATGGTCATGAGATGCAAGTATAATGGACCCACTAAACATGGCTATAAAAGCTTTAAGATGTTTGACCTAGGTTTAGCATGCAGCAAGTTTGTTAGTTTATATTGTAATTGTGTTGATTAATATTTTTAGGATTAATTGCATTCTTAAAGTTGATTGTTTAAAACAGAATAGACAAATAACTGGATTAATCCCGAAGTATCCCAAATTGGAAGGAAATTACAAAGTAATATAATTCATCCTAGATTTCTTAAATTAATAATGATAGGACAAAAGAACTTTTTCCCTAATCTTGATACTTTCATGTAAATTTATCATTTTTAAGAACATTTTACTAAAATCATTAAATAATGGATTTAAAAATTTTTAATTGTGAGATCTTTCCCATGCGATGGATTTTTTTAGTTTTAGAAATTTTGGCAAATTCCTAATTGAAGAGTATACTTAAACATTACTTTTTGTTTTCAATATTTGATGTTTGGAGGTTCCCTTATCCTAATTGTGAAATATATTGAATTTTAGTAGCATTGATGGAGCCCCATATCTTGGAGTCCGAAGAAACCATAGTGATGACAATCAACACACATGATTGCCCACCCTCGATTAGCTATAAGTAGGTTATTCGTACTCGTTAAGGTTTGTAACCTCCCTTGTTATGGAAAGACTTCTTTAAAATATGGAATGATAAGGTAAATTGTTTGGTATATTACTATTAATGTGATTATTTTATTTATTAATATATTATCCTATTATGCCTGATGATAAATATTCTCACATTTATATTGATTATTTCTAGAATTTTATGATTGTTGCTTCATAGGTTACTTTAAAAGTATAGAGCCTTGACACCAATGTTAGGTTATACGCTATAAGGATGAAAATTTTGAGTAAAGACTACTAATGCATATAAACCACCATTTGTGTATTATAATATTCTCCCTTCTTTAACCAATAAATTCCATTCTATATGCCTAACATTCTCAGCCCATTAAGCTGATGCCGAACGGGCTGGGGTACAGCATAATCTCATATTTTCCTATGTATATTTGATGGGGAGAAAAACAAAGTTGCTTGCTTCATCAAATTTGATCAATATAAAGAATAGTAAATCATGAAAGAAGATAAAATGATGCATTTGCCTCAATAAAGTAAACCCTGATACAACATCAAAGGTTTATCATAAAGATCAATGCTTTATAGTATAGGTATTGAAAACTTACATAATTAGTACTGTTACCTGTAAAGGGGAAATTTCCTCGCACCTCTAATTATGAAATCCTGCAAAAAAAAAATAATCATAAATTAGCATTTTGTAATAGTTTACAAAAAAAATTGAAAAAAATTGCAATCAGTAGTTATTTTATTATTCTAGTCACACAAATAAACCATGTCAAAGTGTTACCTCGGAGATCAATTAAGCCATAACAATTAACTTCCCAATATGATCATTATCTTTCTAAATAATATCACAATCATATCATAATAGTGGAATAAAGTATCCTCCTCTTATCTATTAAAAACAGAAAATAACTCATGATTTTCCAAAAGAAGTCTATGAAATGAAAGAAATATGTTTCAATATTTAGTTAGCTTTAAAATTTCAGTTCTTACATATTTCATTTTTAGAATCATATTTAATGCTGAGAAACATAAAAATTCTTAAATATTTCATGCTGAGAAACATAAAAATTCTAATTTGTACTATTCATATACGAACTATCTTCAAAGAGAGCATTTACCTAATGTAGCAAGTCATGTAAGAACATATTACATAGTAGCAGAAGCTAAGAAACAGCTGCAAGAATTACAAGCGTCTATTTCTAACGTTTATGAGAACATAACAAACCTGTCCAAGATTACATGACAAATAGAAGCCTTGGCCAGCCAAGGTCCTTGAATAAGGCCATCTTTAGTGCAAGCTCACTTACATACATCTAGAAAGTACAATGTTCACACGCTATCCGAGGGTTGCAAGACCCCTAAGATAGGGTGAAAATATTGTTTCTTGGTTTATGTGCAGGAATAAAGCTTGAAATAAAGGCACATCCTTTGAGAATTGAACCTCGACCATGCCCAAGGCTGTTTTCCAGGAAGCAACAGCATGTGTTGGTCCAATTCAACAAGAGAATAGCATGTGATATTTGCTTCTTCAGACAAATTGCTCTTTTACTGGATAAACTTCAAGTAAAGATAACGGTAACAATTTAAAGATCAAAGGATAACGGTCACCTGAGTAAATATTCCTTTGGCTTTCGATATCCGCATGCGAGTTGCAATCTCCTTGAATGCAAAACTGTCAGCAATGGACACAACAACGTATCCTGCCAGGATGATGGCTAGATATATTATAACCGCAGTGGAAGTCATTGGCATGTCAATTGCAATTGCATCTCCCTTTGTAAATAGAGTGTCAAGTGCATTTGCGACCATCCTAGCAAACATGACAATGGCAAATTGTAATTTACACAATTTCCAACCAAAACAGCTATTCACAGCATATTTTACGTGGAGACTGCAATACAATAAATTTAGAGTATAAGATCAGAAATGAGAATTGTGTACATCACTTGGCGGCGGAGCTCCTTTTGAGATAAACTGCTAACAGGAGAATCATCAGAACCTTCATTCATCCAAAGTATAGCCGAATTCCCATCTGTTTTGTTTGGAGAATTTGATGGCAATAGACAACATTCAGCGATACTCAGAACAGCACCAGGGAACCAAGCTCCCCCCTCCTTGAACTTATCAGAAGTGTCAAGAATAGATTTAGCTTCATTGCGAAATATAACAGAAAGCTCCTTCACCACAATTGACCAGTACACCTGAAAAAGAACATTAAAAAAAAAAACATTTTTTTCAAAATATAATCACGCCATAAGAAAGAAAAGATATGAAAATTAACCTCCATATTCAAATTAATCCAAACATATAAGTAATGTTAGAGGCCATTCAAATTAATAGAACAGGAAATCACCTCCGGATGACAAACAGAATAATTTTGGAATACATTAAAACTTGTAATGGGATCCACATATGATGAACCCAAGAGTTTTGGACCATTGGCTTCCATAAGCCGTCCAAGGTTTGTCAGCTTACACTGTGCCCTGTCAATAGTAAACACCTCAATCGAGAAGAAAGTTAAATAATATTTGAATAATTTCCATTTTAAGAAAGCCAGCAATATGTGAACTAAAGCAAAAAATGCGGAAAATCTGAAATATGAACAAAATAAGTAGTCATATATATGCTTCAATTAGTTTATCATCATCATCATCGGTTATATCTCAACTATTAGGGATCGATTTTACAAACCATCATCCTCCATTCATTGTTGATGAGTGTGAATGCTTAGGAAAGCCACACCTCATTGAGCCTCCTCATGTGTATGAGAACTCCGGAGTAGTTGTTTTTGAGATATATTAAATTTATTTTATTAGGAATTTTTATGTTCGATAAGGGTTTATTCAGATTTAGGGTCGAGATTTTATGGGTGCTGTTGCGTCCTAGAGTATTCACAGCGGTAGAGAAATATATAGTTTAACGTGTTAGCGTTGTACGAAGATCCAGCACGCGCACAGCTAAAAAAGAGAGTGTAGCATTCATAAGAGACCCTAGAGTTTTTACGTGGAAACCCCTGAAAAAGGGAGGAAAAACCACGGGGCCTGGCCCAGTTTGAAAGAATCCACTAGTATTTGCAGTCGATTACAAATGAGGCCCTTCTTAAGGAAAAGGCCTTGATTTGATGGTACAAATGTACATCATATAGAGCGCATTACATGTTGGGAGTAACAATAATCAACATAGACATGTTTGTTTGGTTGGAAGGGTCATAGTCGGCACGAGACAGGGGTCCAAAAGACCTTAGTAGGCAGGAAATCAGGAGTCTGAAAGACCGTTGTCTGTTGATAGAGGTCGGAAGGACCATAGTCGGCAGGAGACATAGGTCTGAAAGACCGTAGTTGGCAGGAGACCGGGGTCTGAAAGACTGTTGCCTGGTGATAGAGGTCGGAAGGACCATAGTCGGCAGGAGACATGGGTCTGAAAGACCGTAGTTGGCAGGAGACCGGGGTCTGAAAGACTGTTGCCTGGTGATGGAGGTCGGAAGAACCGTAGTTGATAGGAGACCAAGGTCTGAAAGACCGTCGTCTGGTGATGGAGATCAGAATGGCCATAATAGGCGATGGAGGTCGAAAGGACTGTAGTCGGCAGGAGACCGGAATGCGGTACTATGGTAGAACTCTGGGCATCAGGTGGTGGCCTAATAGAAGTTCGGGCCTCAGGTGATGGTCCGGTAGAAGTCTGGGCCTCAGGTGATGGTCCGGCAAAAATTCGGGCATCATATGATGGTCCGGTGGAAGTTCGGGCCTCAAGTGGTGGCCTGGCGGAGGTCCGGGCCTCAGGTGGTGATCCGGCGAAGCAATAACGTCAGACAGTGGTCCGACGGAGCTCAGGGCCTCAAGTGGTGGTCCGACGGAGCAACGACATCAAGCGATGGTCCGGCAAAGGTGAGAGCCTCCAGTGGTGGTCCGGCAGAGCAACGATGTTAGGCAGTGGTCCGGCGGAGGTGCGGGCCTTAAGTGGTGGTCCGACAGAGCAACAACGTCAGGTGGTGGTCCGGCGGAGGTGAGGGACTCAAGTGATGGTACGAAGAAACAACGACATCAGGCAGTGGTCCAGCGGAGGCGAAGGTCTCAAGTGGTGGTCTGACAGAGCAACGAGGTCAGGCAGTGGTCCGGCGAAGGTAAGGGCCTCAAGTGGTGGCCTAGTAAAGCACAGGGCCTTAAGTGGTAGCCAGGTGGAGTACAGGACCTCAAGTGGTGGTATGGCCGAGCAACGAAGTCAGGCGGTGGTCCGACAAAAGTCTGAGCCTCAAATGGTGGTCCGGCGGAGCAACGATGTCAGGCGGTGGTCCGACGGAAGTCCGGGCCTTAGGTGGTGGCCTGGTGAAGCACAGGGCCTCAAGTGGTGGTCTGGCGGAGCTCAGGGCCTTGAGTGGTGGTCCAGCGGAGCAACGACGTCAGGCGGTGGTCCGGCAGAGGTGAGGGCCTCCAGTGGTGGTCTAACGGAGCTTAGGGCCTCAAGTAGTGATCCGGCGGAGCAACGACGTCAAGCGATGGTCCGGCGAAGGTGAGGGCCTCCAATGGTGGTCCGGCGAAAGTTCGGGCGATGGTCGAGAAGGAGCTTCTTCCTTCTCTTCTCTTCTAGCTTGGATCCCCTCTCAAGAGAAATGAGAGGTCTATTTATAAATTTCTGGAGTGGCATGACCCATAAATAGGTGAGAGATCAAGGGCAAATGAGGAGTGGTTGGATGGACGGCCGATATTAAATCCCTTGATTGTGGACCGTTCATCAAACATTTGACGGTCTTAATGATGTTGGAATTCGGCAATCTAAGGATCGTTGGATTCGTCTCGTCGAGTCGCTCGATTCGACTATAAGCACGTAATGTTTGGAAACTATTTGGTAATCTAAATTGTGGTTTGAACCTTCCAACAATGCTTCGGGTCCTTGATTTGGACTCATTTGGGCTCGGATTGAGTCGAATTTGATGTCGTTGGGTTCGTATTTCGGAGACGTTCAGTTTGACTATGAGTTTGCTGAAATCGGAGTTCGAATGGTCTCAATTTTAATTTTGGAAGTTTCCAACTTGATTTTGCATCGAGATTCGTGCCCGATCAAGATAATGTTTTTATGACGTATCAAATGCCCTCCTATTTTCGGACGTCGAGGCTCCAGAAGTCCGAAAATATGCATCTTAGCCTGTGGGAAATTTGTCGAGTGATTTAAAATTCGAACATAGTTCGACTATGGGCGTAGAGGTCCCTCGCCTGGCCCGCGCGCCAGCCCGCCCGGCCCACAGCCAGCGCCCGACCAGCACGGTGACCCTTGTGCTCGCGCCCAGGCCTAATCTAACCCGCATGGCCCGCTGGCCTGCCAGCCGGCTAGTTGCCTGCCGCTGTTTGAAAACTGCTGGCGATTAGCCCAAATTGCCAGCGGTTTTGAAAAAAAAAAATTTAACCTCTCCAACTCCCCTTTCTTCCTATAAATACCCCGTTAAGGGTATTAAACTCTTGCACTTTCTCTCCTCCCTTCATTCTTTCAATTGAGGCCTTCCCTTAGCCCTGTACGGGTGGTATCACTCGTACATGCCCAAGGCCCCTCTCTGTGCAAGAAGGTCCGGAGATCCCCCTTCTCCCTACTTTCTTTTAATTGAAGTCTTTCCTTGGCCCTGTACGGGAGGTATCCTTCGTGCAGGCCCAAGGCCCCTCCTAATGCAAGAAGGTCCGGAGATCCCCCTTCTCCTTCCTTTCTTTCAATTGAGGCCTTCCCTTGGCCCAGTACTGGTGGTATCCCTCATGCAGGCCTAAGGCCCCTCTCTGTGCAAGAAGGACCGAAGATCCCCCCTTCTCCCTCATTTTTTCGAGAGATCCTGCGGAGTTTCGATATTAGTTGGTTGGCGATGGAGGTCGGAGAGACCGTTGAAAGGAGGGATGTTGAAAAGACTATTGACGGGAAGAAATACGGCGTCGAGTAGGAATTTGACAACAGACAGAAGTCCAACGAAGGGTGAAAATTTGGCTTCGTGTAGAAGTCTGACGATGTGCATAAATTCAAAGTCCGGTAGAATTCTGACGTCGGGGAGAAGTACGGCGATGGGTAGAAATTCAACGTAGGGTAGAAGCCCTATGAAAGTTCGTCGATAGGCAAGAGTTCGACATCGGGTAGAAGTATGACATCGGGTAGAAGACCGACAAAAGTCCATCGACGGGAAGAAGTTCGACAGGTAGTAGTCTGATGGCTGGTAGAAGTCCGATGTCAGTTGGAAGTACTGCGTCGGGTAGAAAACCGATGAAGGTCCATCGACGGGAAGAAGTTCGGGTAGTAGTCCGATGGCAGGTAGAAGTACTGCGTCGGGTAGAAGACCGACGAAGGTCCATCGACGGGAAGAAGTCCGACGCATGTAGTAGTCCGATTGCAGGCAAAAGTCTGACGTCGGGTAGAAGTACTGCGTCGGGTAAAAGATCGACGAAAAACATCAATTAATCGAAAGAAGAGCATTGTCTGGTGCCTTATATTGAAAAAAACATCAATTATCTGCAATGAGGATTGTCAAACATCAATTACATAGTAGAATGGATGATGATTTGCTCAATCATTATCTTATGCCTTATATTGAAAAAAATATATTCGATTTAATTCTCAATGAAGCTGTAATGCAACATTATCAAAAAAAATGTAAAACATATTATTAAATTTGTTATAATTTTCAATTTATCAATCATAATGATTTTGCTTTGAATTATGTTCTCATTTTATTTTTTAAAATATTAGTTTATTTATATACAAAATTTGTCCACCCTGAAATGAAAGGATTGTTCCTCCATTGACTATAACAACTACAATTTGAATGCTATACTGCTATTATATGCAATTTTTTGAATGATAGGCATTCTTCAAAGGCTGTTTCCGCCCCTATAGAAATCTATGACTTAAACGTTAACTACAGAAATTTTTATAGAGCTATTGAATAGATCCCATGCATAATCACGAATAATTAGGCGAAATAAGAGCTTACGAAGAGGGGAACCAGTAAGGCGGAGGCCCTCTCTCAGCCAAGTCCCACTTCGCGTACACGGAGTAGTACACGAGCTGGTGGAGAGCGTGAGGATGATCCGGCCTCAGTAATCTTTGCGTCACCACTGCTCGCCACACCTCCGCCTCCATCCCTACCTGTCGGCCGGCATTGGCCGCCGACCGGAGCGCTAAATGAAAATCCCTCGCCTCCGCCGGAGGCAGTCCAGCGGCGATGACGTCCTCCACCTGGATCTCCCAAGCGCTTTCCCTCACCGCCATCGCCCTGCTGTTCTCGGTCAACACGCCATAATAGCATACGGAGAAACATAAATTTATGGGAGAGCAGCGATGGAATTGACGTATTGAGTACGAAGGGGAGTTGGTGATGATGAAATGGTAGAGTTAGGTGGCACGAGCGGCTGCGAATTGATCCACAGATGCAGATAGCGCACACTTTCAGCTAAAATTCAAAGGTTTCCGAAAGCTGTAAGTATTACAAAATTGCTTGCCAGATAAAACAGAGCAAGCAGCAAAATTGTAAAAGCAAAAAATTACACCTTTTTTCTTTAAAAAACTGGAAAAGAAACCCAAAAACAGACACAAAAACTGTCTGGCCGGGACTCAGAGTAAATTATAAATTATTTTATGATCAGTCTCCTTTGGTTGCCCGTAGACCGTCCTAAAGGAGAGGCAGGTATCATCATCGTCCTCGGCCCAAAAAACCTGCTTGTGAAGAAGGCACCCCTTATCGGCAACAAAGCAGCAGCGAATTGATGAAATTGGGCAGCAAACAGAAATGCCACCAACAATTGTCGTACAGAATTTAGAAACCTGCCAAAAATCATTCCTACCAGCAAGGAATTGCCACAGAAAAGAAGAAAAACGGATGACAATGTCCGCTTTACCCAGCATAGGCAAATAATGTCTTATACTTGCAAACCAAAAAACCATCCCATGAGTGTTTGGAAACTTCCCCAAGATCCTTAAAAAGCAAAGCCATCCAGAAAAAACCATATATTGAAAATAACATAAGCCAAGAACATCCCCACCCAGCAATCCCCCAGGCCAGAAATACAAGCCAAACCGTAATGCCAAAGAAGCCAGCATGAGCCTAGTTGTAAGAAATAAAAAGTTTCTCTCTGATAGTCTTTCCCCCTTTCCAACTGTCCAGCTTTAAATAAGCAATTCTAGTAATTTTTTTAACTAAAGAGACAGCACAAGAAAAAGTCCTTTTATGAATTCTATCATTTCTCTCAGTCCAAATAACATAAACAGCAATATTGAAAAGCAACAGAACGGCGGACTTCAAGTCCCTATTCACATCCAACCCATCAATAAACTGGAGAGCTTGGCCCATGTTAGGTCTGAATAGAAAACAATTCATCTTAGGAATAAGCCTGGTAAGGACAGTAAAAGAGTAGTCACATTCAAACAAAAGGTGTGCAGTGGTTTCAGGGGTTTGATGACACAAGGGGCATAAAAAATCCTCTGTAATAACGTTCCTGATGCGCAAATTATCTGAAGTCTTAAGGCCATTAGAGAGGGCCAACTAGGAATAAACCGAATGTCTCAAGGAGTGCTTCTTGTGCCAAACAAGCGGGGCCCAATCAACTACATATTCATAACAGAAGAATTCTCTATAGAAATCCTTAAACGAGGCATTTTCATTGTTTTCCCAGGTAATGTGATTGGTGTTACTAACAGAGATGGGAATAGAAGTAAAGAACTCCATAATATGTTGATTGAGGAAGTTAGGAAGAAACCAAGAATCTTCACTCATCCAAGAAGCTAGAGTGAGGGAGTCAACATTGACTGAAGAAAGGGGGAAATCTGGGAAGGAGTCCATAAAAGAGCCATGTGGGCACCAATGATCCCAGAAGGTGGCAATGGGGCTATTAGCCAGAACATTAAACTTAAAGTTGTGCTTAAACCGTGTAGCAGTAATTTGAATATTCTTCCAGAAAGCAGAGCAGTTACGGTTAGAAGGTTTCCATGGAGAATTGTATCTGTTTTTTAGCCAATTGGAAAGCTGAGAATCCTGATTATACATCCTGAGAATAGTCACACAGTTATAAGCCGATCTAAGGGCTTGAAGAGAGGCAATACCAAGACCACCATTAGAGTGATGCATAGTAGTATGTTTCCAAGAGATAAGATGTAAATGTTTTGACTGATCACCCCTCTGAAAAAGAAATTTGGAGCAGGCTTTATCAATAGCCTTAACAATAGTTTTAGGAATAATAGAACCTCTCGCCCAATAAGCCACAAGGTTGGTAATGGTGTATTTGATGAATTGAATCCTACCTGCAAAAGAAAGAAGCTTTGCTTTTCAGCCATAAAGCAGGTTAGTAATTTTTTCAATAAGTGGAGAAAAGTCGGAGAGCTTGACTCTCCCCAGGGAGATGGGAAGACCCAAGTAGGAAATGGTGGTGGAGCAATTATGAATTTGAAGGGCAAGGGAAATGACAAATAGATGATAAGCAGTGGGTGAAATGAGGAGGGAGCTTTTATTGAGATTGAGGATAAGGCCGGAACAGGAGGAGAAGGTTTGAAGAGTACTCATAAGATTATTACAATTCTGAGTTTCAGCCAAATATCAATAAGTCGTCAGCATAAGTCAGGTGAGTAAGCTGAAAATTGCCGAATTGAAATCCCTGGAATCTGTTCAAAGTACTATTCCCATCAATAAGGCAAGACAAGGCATCCATTACGAAACAGAAAAGAAAGGGGCTAAGAGGGCAGCCTTGCCGAATACCAGAGGAGGAGCCAAAGAATCCATTAAGTCCCCCATCAATGCAAATGGAGAAATTAATGTCACTAATACATGCTTTGATCCACCAAATAAATAACATAGGAATCCCTTTTTGTTCCAACCTTTTAAATAAGAATTCCCTAGACACCATGTCAAAGGCCTTCTTAATGTCAAATTTAGCACACAAAAAATTATCCTTACAATTCTTGGAGATGAAGCCAAGAACCTCAGCCGCAAGGATAGTGTTATCAGATGAAACTCTATTAGCAATGAAGGCAGCCTGACTATGGTGAATGATCTCTGGCATAATGGGCTTGAGCCTACAAGCAAGAATCTTGGCAATAATTTTGTGGAAGACGTTACACAGAGATATAGGTCTGAAGTCTTGAATTGACTCAACATGAGTGGTCTTAGGAATAAGAGCAATGGCAGTTGCCTTAGCCCTCTTAGGAAGGTAGCATTTTTTAAAAAAAGACTTGACAGTAAGACACACAGATAATCCAGTAATATGCCAAGTCTTTTTAAAAAATTCAGTATTGAATCCGTCCGGCCCAGGTGCCGAAGAGGAGCACCGAGCATTAATAGCCTGAAAATTTTCCTCATTAGTAACCGGTAATAGCAGGCTGACCTTGTGAATTTCAGAGATAGTATTCCTAGTAGGTATATCAAGGAGGCTGGTAAGCAAAGGAGGGGGAGAGTTGTAAAGGTTTTTGAAATGTTGAATAACCTCTTGAAAATCCGGATTATGAGCATTACCACAGATAGAAGAATTGAAAATGCCTTTATTATGGGATTTCCTCATATGGACCTTGGAGTACAGAAATTTGAGGTCCTCTTCACCATGCTTAAGCCACTTAACTTTTGATCTTTGAATGATCCACTTAGCCTTTAAGGAGTTGTAGAAAGCTAGCTCAAGATTGGCCTTTTTAAAATTTTTGCAAAATTCCAGGTTTTGAGGATTCAAATCTACCAACTTCTGGTAATGATCTTGGAGGGAGGTAAGTTCTCTACACTTAAGCTCGAGTGAAGAGGATGAATCCCAGCTTTTAGTTTTGATTCCTTGTTTCAGAGCTTTGAGTTTCTGATAAAGACAGTGAATAGGGTTCCCTTGGGTAGGAGTAGCAAAAGTGTCCAACAAAAGCTCCCAAAATTCCGGAATATTACACCAATAAATTTTAAACATGAATCTCTTGTTAGAAGCCTTCTTAGAGATTTGCTTTAAAAAAATGGGAGAATGGTCAGATACTAAACAATTACCCACATCATAATGAGAGTCAGGAAAAGCTGCAAGCCAAGCTTCATTGACAAGGATGCGGTCCAGTTTTAGATGAATAGGGTTATCCGTCCTCTGATTATACCAAGTGAAGAAATTCCAGAAGAATTAAGGTCCACAAGGTTGCAGTCAAAAATGCACGAGTTGAACGGAGCAAGCTTAGAAATATTAAGAAGAGATCCACCAGATTTTTCAGTGTTGTACCGGCAACAATTAAAATCACCAAACACAGCCCATGCCATATCGTTGTTAGGACAGCAGTTCCTTAGCTCATCCCACAGAAGTTTCCGTTCCTCAAAGGAATTAGAAGCAATTTTGTAATCCTTTTTCTTTTTAATAGAATGGGCCAAGCCCTCAATTTACCCCAAAAAAAAAGAAAGCTGTAAGTATTTCTGGCCTACTTTATGAAGGTAGAATTTTTTAAGAGAATAATTTTTAAATTAATTGAAAAAAAAAAAGTTAAAAAAAACAAGCATTCACGGTAACCTTTTGGAGGGAGCAATAATTCTTGAAAAAAAATCTGGATATCCTAATCAAACTTTTTTATTAAATAAATTTTAAATTTACTCTAGTTATTTTGAGAAAGATCTATACAATACATAATTTATATGTTTCACTCAATTCAATTTGATAAGAATATATTGATATAATTATTTTATTTTTATTTTTTATTATCAAGGAAGTATTTACATGGCACATAAAATGACACTATCAAAAGGATATTTTATTATAATATAAAATATATGATGATAGAGCCAAAAAAATTAATTATTTTAATTGATTCTTATTTTTTATTTTTTATTATTTTCATTCAATTTTTCATAAAATTAGGCTCATATAGATTATTACGTGCGGAGACCGGACACATAACCATCTGATTTTGTCTCTGTGAAAAGTAAAAGCGTAGTCATTGTTCATCACTGTGCTTTTACTATTTACCACTAAGCGTTTACTATATTTTTACTATTTACAGTGACAAAACTAGACAGCTGTCTTTGTCCGGTCTCCACACCTAATAATTTATCCTAAAAGTCAAACTAGTACATGCATTTCATTTGGGAATATTAACTTTCTCTAAGAAAATACTTGAGCGTAGATTTCATACATGAAACCTTCGTGTTTAATATTTGAGGCGGCATTTGCAATTATTTTTTATGGGATCAATATTTTTAGAATTGTCTTGGCAAAACAGATGTATTTTTATAATTTATTTGTCAATAAGATATGTAAATAAGAAAATTATGTTAGCATATTTTGCATATATGAAATATTTTCATGCAAAACTTTATGTAAAATTTTGGATTTCTATTGGCAAATTCCTTCGCATATTTGGTGCGTCGCTTAAAAATTATACATAAGCAAATTGATAATGCTTCATTAAACTCTGAATCACTCGGTGGCATTTTATGATGCTCACGGGTCGGGTTCGACCCGAACCCGACCCGTGACCCGAAATTGGCATTTTAATTATAGATTCATAAAATAGCCAATAATATAGCTCAATCGTGTAACATTTTATTATTTCATGTGCTAGTTTCATTTTCTAATGATAAATTTTCAATGCATATATTCGCAGTGCCATGTATTTACATAAAATTTAATTATACTAATTTACATTATATTCAAAAAGTATATTAAGGCTTCATTTGAGACACCTTTTTTACTGATTTCTAAAGCAACATTTTAGTACAAAAATTTCTAATATTAGAATTTTTTGTACTAAAATTTTGCTTTTAGAAATTTTTTTTATCAAAAATTTGCTTTATAAAGCAGTAGGAAAATTGTCCCAAACAAAGCCTATATCTACTTCAACACATTTCTTCATATAATAACATGCTTATATCTGTGTGGTATATAGGGGTGTCAATTCCAGTCAACAGGTCATGTTAGGGCCGAATTCGAAACTGACCCGATGCTATTTGACATGACCCGAACCCAACCCGCTTTTGCAAACACGGGTCAGAAAATGCAACCCAAACCCGATCCACCGGGTTGCCAGGTTGACACGATCTGACCCGGATTTACGAGATTTTGCTGAAGATACGCGAGCTGAGCTCCCGTCACTACTTCTAGTTCCGATTCAACGCCGGTGGCGAAGCAGCCGTGGCAGCGGCGTGACAGCAAACAGTTGCAATAACGGGAGTGGAAACTGAAGAGGCCTTTTCTGGGTTTTTTTCGGGTCATTTTTGGGTTTAAAGGTCAACCCAAACCTGATCTGGTTTTTGAAATATGTCAGTTTGTTGAACCCAAACCTGACCCGCATCATAAGCCGATCGACCTGAACCCAAAATTTTTCAGATAGGGTCCTGATTTTGCTTCGGGTCGTGTCAAAAATTAACACCCCTAGTGGTATAGCATGTTTGATTAGTGTGTAGGGATTTGGGGCACACAATGTTTGCTCATGAAGTTGATGATGTTGCTTATAAAACACCTCCTTTGGTTATTATTACATAACATGTTGATTGAATTATGATACATAATATGGATGTTATTATAAAACTAAACATGGCATCCAAATATGGCCATGATAGTAAGGAGTCCTTAATATCAATCACAGAGTCATCCAAAATGGCATCTAAGTAAAAGACTATGTAGGTTGTGATAGGCATATGTGATTGTACAATAATACCCCTTTAAAGCACTCTAATTTGAGATAAATAATGGTAAATATTAGAAATATATGTGGTAGTGTTTTAATCCATTACGACCTCTACAATATTAGGGATATTGTGGGCTAATTTGGATCTTCATATGTAAATGGTATAATTTCTAAAAATATTGTGATCTCAAATCTAATCAATATAGCAATCATAGCTTTAACTTTCTTCGAATAAAAAACTATGGTAGGTTATGGAAGTTCATAGTTCATTGGGACTATATTAACTACTAGTTGATAGTCATAAAAAGAACTTCTAACTTCTTTGCCTTGACTCCTATTGCAAAAAGAAGATGTATAAGGAGTACTCATATATTATTTTATTATTAGGTTCTATGAAGTTGAATTGTAGGGACGTGAGGTGGAATATGCTTTGAGAATACTTAAACACTATCTCAACATCATGGCTTGCTTCTCTTAAGACTTTATAATTGTCACAACCCAACTCAATATGATATGATATCACATAGCTCGTGTCGTGCCAGATTGTGACAAGAATGGCCTCAAGATTTGGTTGGAGAAGACTGAAATAACACTTCCAATATATATACTATGCATAGTCACTACTAAATATAATATAAGTGAAAGACTATTGGATCTCAAAATAATACTTTTATATATATCATTCAAAATAAATAATCTGAATGCTATCTACAACAGTGATTGACAATAGAGAGAATAATAATTAAAAAAGTCAAACTTGCAAAAATCAAAACTAACCAAAATATACATATAACACAAATCAGAGCATGATATCCAAACTACTTAGCTCACTCCTTACGCTTTCCTG